>NW_024881330.1:33285385-33332885 GCF_018691265.1 Tyto alba | reverse complement strand
TCATCACCTTGCATCAAGCTTTGCCTGTAAAAGCTGAATTAGTTGAATGCTAGGTAATAGTTGCAGGAGTGACGGGAGCGTTGCAAACTCAAGCAGAAAGTGGTAAAGGGACTCTCCACCTGCCCCAGCGGGCTCTGCGTCAGCCCCCTGATTGTGCCTGCATCCTTGTAATCCCATTTTCCTCTCCTCCACCCCTGTGTGCGGGGTCCACAGGTAGAGAATGAAATTAATCGATTATGTAATGAGGTGCTATCAAATTAACAAACTAGAAGAGATAAAGGCAGCTCTGTTTTCTGCAGTTTTTAATTATCTGAATAGGTCAACATTTTCAGGCAGGAATGCAATCTTTTCTTTCTTACCTGACAATGCCCCTTTATAGTTAGCAAATTGTCTGTATTCCAAGTGTAAGAGAAGGGCAAATTGGAATCAAATGCTCATGTGTGAGCAGTGTACTGTCAATCTGTTACCTAATGGTACAGATTTGTACTAAAAAGAGTTCTCCAACTTTGTTCAGTTCTAATGTTTCCTTTTTGACGTACCTAAATTGTCCCAGTGTTGTTCTCTGGGTGTATTTTAAAATTAGGAATACTGAGATCTGGTACCAAAAGTTGCTAAATTAGTATAGATATGCTTATCCTAATTACTATATTGTAGATATATGTATATATTGACCTACCTCCAGCATCATTTAAAGGATATAACAAAACTACAATTAGTGCTGTGTAAGTTAATCTAGGCTTTTAAGTTACAAAAGCATTGCTGTTTTGTTATTTTATTGATCAACTTTCATGCCTTTGAAAATACAAATTCCAGAATGACATCATGCCCAGTAGGAGTAATTAAAGCTATCTGATGAGGGAATTTAGAAGTTGAAAGGGATGATTGTAATTGATCCTGATTCAATCCTATTACAGCTTTTTATAGTTTAAGCTCTAGAGAAAGCAAACTCCTTGTCAAGGCTTTATTTTACGGATTCCTTTGTGTGTGCTGTGCTTGCTGGTCTCTACTTTCCTTTTTAATTTTTTTTTTTTTTTTCCTGTAGTAAATAATGAGCTGCCGCCTGAAATCCGGCTTGCCAGTGGTCAGCTAATGGGTGATGACCTGTCCCTCCTTACCGCAGGAGAGCTGTCACCTTATATCAGTGACCCAGCGCTGAAGCTATTCCAGTGTGCTGTTTGCAACAAATTCACCTCTGACAGCCTGGAGGCTCTAAGTGTGCATGTGAGCAGTGAACGCTCGCTCCCCGAAGAGGAGTGGAGGGCTGTAATTGGAGACATCTACCAGTGCAAGCTCTGTAACTACAACACTCAGCTCAAAGCAAACTTCCAGCTCCACTGCAAGACTGACAAACATATGCAGAAATATCAACTGGTGGCTCACATTAAAGAAGGGGGCAAAACTAATGAGTGGAGGCTGAAGTGTATTGCCATTGGCAACCCAGTTCACCTAAAATGTAACGCCTGTGACTACTACACCAACAGCGTGGATAAATTGCGCTTACATACTACCAATCACAGGCACGAGGCAGCCCTGAAACTGTACAAGGTAAGACAGTGACAGCAATTTCAGTTGGCAACAAGTAGAATAGGAAATTAACTGTTTCAGTGCTAATTGAACAAGACTTTGATTAATCAGCAGAATAAATGTTTATTGAGCATGTGTGTAATCGAACAAAAACTATGCAGGCTAGCCAGGGAGGTGTGCTCCCGACGAGTTGTGGTGATTTACCCGAGGGCCCGTTTAGGATGCACTTCCTGTGAACACGGGGAACGTAAGATTTTTTTAAAAAGTTCTCTCATAATAGATGACTAGAGGGGTTTTACATCTCTTATAATCCTTTTAGTCTTCGTCCATTACATTTTGATCAGAAGCTTGATGGAGATTGTGGAAAATGATGATTTTTCCATACTGTGCATAGGGAAGGAGATCACTTTCTGGCATATGTATCTGTTTGCAATCGTAATCTATCACAGCCAAGTTACTTACATTTGTATTTTCAGCAAGCACATGCAATATGCCACATTATTACTGAGGATATTCAAAAGTAAGCGCTGTCATCCTTTTGTCTGCCCTTCTTTTCCAAGCCAGTAATGATTTTTCACAAACATGAAAGGGTGTGGTGTAGATAAATATGTTAGTAGAATGGCAACTATATTTTTATCTTTACTGGAAAAAACTATGTGGATATAATGAATATGTGGGAGTGATGAATACCATTTATTACACAACTTGTCATGACTTTTTCCAAACCCTAATTATGGGGTAACTTGTTTTCTGCAGTGTGTTTACTGGATTGGCTTGATTGTCTTGGTCCATGTACAAAATATAACACATTCATTTCCAAGATGAATAACTTTGTAACTTATTAAAAACTTCTTTTGTCTAGGGGATATAAAAATGCAGGAAATATTACAAACCATTAGTCACTGTAACAAGCTCTAAATATGATTAGAAAATCCATTTTGCAAGTGTTACCTATTGATTTGTACTAGAAATCTGTGATAACTAAACTATCAGGAGTCATCTGCTGATTACAGCAACTATGCTGGTTTTCTAATCATGTTGAAAATGTGTACACATGGAACAAATACGGAAAAGCCTCAGTAGATCTCTAGTTTAAGCAAGAAATAACATTATGCTGGTGTTTAACCATGTTCAAATGGTGGTTCTGAGCTAACACAGGGTGCACAGGCAGTAACATGGATTTTCATTTTATAACCTGATAGTTGTAACCTTGGTGGATCGGCTATGGACAAAAATGGCAGTAACACAGAACTGAGTTTATTATGTTGTCCAGTAGTGCTGGCTGCTCTGCTAATTTAATAATGCAATTTATTTAAATTGCATTTTTCTTTCACTCTAATGGCGGTGGGGCCTTTGTGCTTGTTTGGTCCTGTTTTGAAAAATGCCAAAAGAGCTGAGAGTCTAGTGACACAGTTAGCCTGCCGACGCAGCAAAACTGCTTTCCAAAGTTCCTGCTCCCTGTCATCCATGAAGCGGATGTTACAGGGATTGTGGAGCCACACTCTAAGTCAGGTTTTTGAAATGATCTAAATTAAACATAGCTGGTTCTCATCTCTCTTCTGGAATGTGAACCTGGATTATTTCAATGATCTGTTTTGTAATGCCACCATTTAGAGAGATGCTGGTGCAAACTGTCGCAGATAGGAATGGTAGAACGGGAGATGGGAAGGCAGAGGGATCTTCCCAGATGGCTTCACTGCCAAAGCTTTGGAGACCATTGAAAATAAGATGCCAGTTGCTTATATTTTAAATAAAGTTATAGGCATAGCTATGGAGTTGCAAGGTACAAACTATCTACTCAAAACAGCACTGTCTCTTCACTCACTCAACCTGATCCATAGAGAAATCTTCATCAAATATGTTTGGGTTTGCAGCATGTCCTACAAAACATTTGATGTAGCTTACTAAGGGAGCGAGTTTCAGCTCTTAGCCCTCATTGCTAAAAATGTCCTGCTGCTGAACCTGCTTCTTTGCCAGATCCTGGTTTGTTAGATTGAGCAAATCAGTAGCGCCTATGTGGTGTAGCTATCCTACATGGCAAATGACCATCGCTAACATTGTATATTCAGTCTCTGAATCAGTTAGGGTGAAAGATATCCCAGTGGAGAAGGAATGCACAAGCTTTTAGACAGCCTCTAAGCTTCATGTTCTACAGAAGGACAGTTGAAAGTGTACTGCTGGTAACCATAAGGTTGCAAGTCTCCTGATACATGTATTTTTAAAGACTTGTCCCTAGGATAGCTAGTGAGAATCTCAACTTTTTAAAAAGTTTCTGTCCCTCACGACTTCTTAGAGAAGCTTGGAAATTTGAACCCCGCTAGGCTTAACAACTCTCAGAAAGCAAATAGCATGTACATATGCACACACTATTCTTATATAATCTCATTTTAAGGCTAATTTGAAGGAGGGAAATGATTTATTTAAAATATAAATTGGGGTATTAGTAGTATTATTTTTTAAGATTTGGGGTTGGCAGTATTACAGTGTGTCCCAAATAACCAAAATGTTCTAGATGTGTGTGCTTTATAACAGAATGTAATGCCTCTGTACGTCCCCTGGAAAACTACTTTTAATTGTGGGTGTACATTCAGGCCTCAAGGTGGAAATAAATGAGATTTTGAAAGTCTATAAAGTTATTTGCTAGCAGACTTGATAGTTTTGTCAGGTCTTGGTAAAGCTGTTGACACCAAGAGAGTTGTAAACTTTTTTCTCTTGATATATCAGATAAACTTCTAGAGCACCTAAGGAAAAAAAAGAACATTAATTTGTATGAATAATAGATATATGCCTTGGGAGTGATATCGAATATTCATGAATTGTGTTTATATTCAAGCAGCTCCTCTAACTCTTTTAAAATTAAGGTGCCATGAATATGGTTTGGCAATAAAAACTTTAATACTAAAACCATCTGAAAGCACAGAAAAAAGAATCTGTGACTTTGTTCCTTTGCTTTGTCAAGTACCTCAAAGTTTTTTCTTTAGTCATTTATATTTATTTAAATGTTATTGTTTTGTGAATTTTCTTTTTATAAATGTTGCCATAACAGCTTGATTTCTCTTCCTGTGCTTAACTATTGATGGAATAAAAGGATGTCTTTTCATAACTGTAGCTTTTAAAGAGACCAGAAACATCAGAGCTTCTCTTCTGAAGCTGTATAATTTTAGGCAGTACTGAAATGTCATTTTAGAGTTAGATTCTAAATGTGGCAAAGTGAAACCTTTAGCTGTTCTCTAAGTTATTTAAAAAAGAAATGGCCTGATTGCTCCTTACAGAAGTGCAGTATTCAAATGGTGTTGGTAATGCGGCTGCTAGGAACCAGAACAAAGACGGCCTTACCCTGAGTGAACTCAGATTGGCCTAAATGAATTTCCCAAAGACTTACATTTGGAATAGTGGAGCTCGATATTAGCAAATTAAACCACAGAAGAGTTGCAAGTCCTTCACAGCATCCATCAAGAAGCATTCAATGCCTCCACAAGTAAACAGAGAAAGCCTCTATAGCAACAGAGTGCATTTCCATTCTGCAGGAGGAAGTGTTCAACTTCTGCAGATTTGGGAAGCTGAGGCAGGACAGTGATCTGTCCCTGTGGATATAAAGTACGTATAGCTGGAAGCCATTTTGTAGCTTAGTCAAATAGTTTTTTGATTCAGGGAACCGCATCTATCATGTCCTGTGCTCATAAAATAGTTTCCAAATACTTTTAATAAATAAATAAATAAATACAGGGTAGCCTTTTTTCAAGGTAAACTGGAGTGGCTGAAAAGTTTTCATTAACTGAGCAACTGAATGACACAATCAGTTTCTAATCACAAATAAGTATTTGAAGTCAGTCTATCAAAAAATATTATTCAATTAGTTGATAATAGCTCTAATAGGCATTACTTTTATGTTGGATATTTACTGCAGTTTACATCATATATGCAACTATTTAGGAGCTCAGGGAAAGTGACAGGCAGCAGTTAGCAGACTAATACTCAGTTGTGTGAAAACTACCCTGGTTTTCCCTTTATTGACAAAATATTGATCCATAACACTATTAATGCTATGATTGTCAGTTCAATTTGGGTAGATCACTTTACCTCTCATGTTCTCAAACGGCAAAGATATTACCCAAAAGGAGTGACCTGATTTCAGTTTAAGAAGGTTAAAGGTTAAAGGTTAGCTCAAAAGCATCATCTGCCTAGCTGCTTAACTTTAAACTGATCGATTTAATGAAAATCTGTTTTGCAGATGGTGTTTTAATGTCTTTGGCAGGATTTAGGCAGCTTTAACATTAGACGTATGCTAGTAAAAATTATTTCTTTATTTGACCAGAACAACACCTTTTCTTTTATGTTTTAAGGTAAAAGGCATGTGGGATATGGTATTTTGGCAAAAGACCCAGAAGCAGAAAGTGTTGATGATCTTTCCATATGGGCTCAAAAACAGAATACTCTTATGTCTATTGCTAACGATGACTGAAGAAACAAACAAAGCTGTATTCATTTTTTACCATAATGTTTTACTTTGAACCCACAAAGAAGAATTTCAGTCAGAACTGTCCTTGAAAAAGGCTTGTCTTCTTTGCCTAGGGTGGAATGCAACAGCATTAACATTTTCAACCTGGCAGAGCACGCTGATTGTCTCTTTCAGACTTTGTATTTGTAGATCAGCAGTATTCTTTTTCCTTTTCACAAACTGAGTAGTAATTGTGTTACTTAGCTCTAGATACCATAAATAATAAGGCAAATTAGTCAATCCAAATGGTAAGTTTTATCTGATGGAGGTTATCTGAATAAACAAAGAATTAGATCCTCGGGAGTGTAAAGCAGAGCTTTGTGTTTATGTCTTCTGAGAATCTGGCCCTCACAGTTTTTGCCAAGATAATTAAGTTTCAGCACAAGCATGTCTTTCTATTTTCAGATGTATGCAATTCAATAGGAATTTCTTGGGCTGCTAATGCAATACTATTATATGTTAGCTTTGTAATTAGCTAGGACTCTATCCCTTTGCTGAAATGCATTGTAATATTACACACACAAGCATAGCTTGCATGTAGCAGTCATGAAAGTGGTGCCCTTTGTTTCATATTGACCTTCCAACTTATTTAAAAAAGAGTTTACAATGAGCCTTTGTTTCGTCCACAAATGATCATAAACAGCTTTCTAAAGAGCCCAATAAAATGAGATAATCACAAATGTATAACATCACATATTGAAAGGGTGGAAGAACAAATGGGGCTTTTACTATATTTTATAGGATGGATTTATAGTCTGTCCTTGGGTCACTTAGGGCCAAGAATTTTCACGGTCAACTGCTTGGTCCTGCTAGCTAGCATCCTCTGCAGGAAATGCAAATACCGTGCAGCACCTGCTCTTCATCTGGGGTTGTGCACTGCTTTTTTAAAACTAGGTGTCCACTTCTCCACTGGTTCAAAGTCAAAATCTTAATTAGACTAGCTTTATTTCTGCATCTGTCATCAGTGAAGCAGAATAGTCTGTCTGGATTCCATAATGCTGTTTGCATATTTGGATTTTAAATCAGCCAGGGATATTGAATGTTTTCCTCATCTTTATCACGTGCAAGAGGCACAAGTGGGATTTAGTCCTTAGGTAACTTTTAGTGTAACAGTTCCCCAAGGAACACTGCTTGGGTTTTTCTCATTATCCTTGTTCTGGATGAAAGCATCGTTGTTAGGAATTAACAACTGAGGTGGGGGGGTGTGAAGTATATGCATACGAGGATGAATGGACTAACAGCTCAAATCACTTTGTTTGCTTTACTCTGTTTGGCTTGAAGTGTTGATACTTGATCAGTCCGGAATTAACAGAAAGTCACATTCTTTTCATTTCACTTGTCCTGCACTAACTTTTTAATTTAAAATCAAATATCCTAGATATGTGCCAGTCCAATTATTGAACTGTCATTGTCCCAGTATGATGGTAAAAGAGGTCAGGAGATTGTGCAGCATTGATTTGCATAAAAATCATTGTGGAAAGGAAATTGGAATATGTCTGCACATCTGAGGAGCCAAAACGTATTTTGCTTAATCTTATTCTTCTTGTTTGTTTAGGTGAAGAAAGCTGTTTTCAGTGATAAACAAAAGTTATTCTGATTTGTTGCTAAACATAAACCTCACGGTAGCAGATATATCAATTTATACAGTACTTTCAGGTTTATGTTCATTTAAGGTTTTAAATGCTTTATGAAATTTAATTTTCACTGCAAGTTTTAGTTGCTGTAATTCAGATTATGCTGTTGTGCTTACATGTATAAAAAGAAACGAATGTTCAAAGAACACACTGTGCAGTCAGCTGTACATAGCTATACATAATGTATATGTTTACTGTATGTACTTATACACTATAGACAAGTACATTTTTTTAAAAGAAAACAAATTGTGGGCTAGCAGAATAGTAATTTCAAGCCTATTCCTTTTAATTTAAAATTTAAAATATAATGGTAGAGAAATAATTTTCACATTATATTTCATGTATATTTAATTTGCTATTCAGATGTTGTCTGACTCTCAGATAGTCCTACATGATTGTCCTTGTAAAAAATAGCATTCATTGTATTCAGCTTGTCATATACTGCTAAAGCAGAAAAGGTACTTTCAAAGCATGGTTTAGAGAATCCCCACATTCTTCCATTGAAACGCTGTCCAGGATCCCAGTCTGTGTGCTGTTCTGGGTGAGAGTGTATAAGGCTACTCTTTGAAAGGAATCTGTACCAGACTATTTGGACACGACTTGCAGAGTGCAGCCTGCCCAGTGGAGCCCAAGCTCACAGCTCCTCTTGCAGAGCAAGGAGAATGAACAAGGAGGAGAGCAAAAGCAGCATAAAGAGGATCAGCCTCATTTATTCAGTATGCTCAACACACAAAATGGCTGTGTAACAGCTGTTTTTTGTGCCTGGAGTTCTTTCATTCTGACATTAAGAGAAATATGTAATTATTTCTGACTGAGATTCAAAGTAGAGTTGCAGTATATAGCATATGTAAGAGTATTATGTCAATGTGTATATGTGCATAAATAGATTGCAGCTATGGATTTAGCAGCCACTCCCTCCCAGCCTTGCAACATAGATTTTCTTGTTACCCTTAGGAGATTTTAGCTGATATTACGCAACTCACTACAGGTGTCTTCTCTAAAATTGTAACTGCAGTTTACCTGACTCTCCCAGGTGGAATTTTTCTCTACCATCTCTTCCATGTATTTAAGAATGAGCACTGGAAAAAAGAAGACTGAGACATGACAAGAAAGTTGTATTTTGACATGTATGTGTGTACTTCAGCTTTGCTATTCCTTTTGAGAAGTGATTTAGGAGAAACTTTCCCTTGGTCTGTGTATTTGTCAGTCCATCCAGACGAAATGCTAGAATTGGGAAATTATAGGAGGGTTGATGGGAATTAAACATTAGAGACCACATATGTACAGGACTGAGCTTTGAGCTGTTTGATACACAGCTCTTGAGACTGTATGGTCTCTATATGTGTCTATCCTACTAGATAGACAAATTCATTATCTGTATTTTTTTTTTTTTTTTTTTTTTTTTTTTTTTGACTTTGGTGCGCCACTGGAGGAATGCTCCAGTTGGATATGGTAAGGAAGAATAGTGAAGAGGCTGGTGTGAAATGCTGACTAATACCAATTTTGTTGGTTCTAGCAAGAATTGGACACAATGTAGGAGACATATTTTACTGGATAAACTTCCATATGTATATTTGCAGGCAAAATACAATACAGTACAATAGGAAGTAGGTTGTAATTACATTAAATGCGGGTAGGTTTTTTATGTTAATAAACATAAATTACAAGTGATAACTTCCAATATTTTTTGATCCTAGTGGTCTGTCTGTTAGGCTGGCATACTTAATATAGGCAGATAACGCAGAATTATGATTGCACATCCTTGTGCTGATATACAAAGAAAGTGAAGCTTTTCTAAGAACCACAAGACCTTCGCTTTGTGGACAGCCGTGAAGGAGGATGTCATGGAGATGACCCCCTTGGTCTGCACCAGAAGGTGCCAGCCCTACAGTTCTGCAGCAGACAGATACACTGAGTATTGTGCACCATAGCCTCAGGGGAAACTCTATGTGCTACTCTCCCTGTGGGAGGGAAGGCATTAAGATAATCTTTAGCTTTTAAAGGCAGGGGGCATTGAAGGAAACAAAAATTGAGCAAAGGAAGTCCTTGAATGATGAAGTGTGCGGATTCCCATGCCTGGGGCATCCTACTGCAGTAGCAGTGACAAAACCAGGAAAAAAATGGTTTTGTCATATACGAAGAGTATGAGCAATACTCCTTGCTTATATGCATGAATATGAAACTACATATTGCTAATGGGAGCCATGAATAGTAATATAATATTCTTATTCCAAGAGCGGATATTTGACCACATGAGTTGCCTGACAAACAAATGTATTTTTTTCTATTTAAACCTGTTATCCTAGTGTTAATCAAACCATGCTGTTAACATGATTCACATATCTAAAATACATTACTATAAAACTACTGGTTTATTGATGGATTGTGTGCAGGCAACCTAGCATATAGGGTCAGCATTCAGGAGTCTGCCCAAAGAAGAGTGTTTATTTGTAAACTCTCCCAAAGAAGAAAAGCATACGCTGCTTCCTAGCCCTGCTACTGAAGAACCATAGAGACACCTCTGGGCATAAAGGCAGAACAGAATCTGCTGTTCAGGGATAGTTTGTGCCCAGACTTTTTGTAGAAAAATAGGTTGTCCTTATTCAGAAAAAGATCAGGCTCAATCCTGTTGTGATGACCCTGTTTAAAACAAAAGCTTACAGTGGAAACTCTTCTTACAGGAACTTTAGCAGAAAATTCCAGTGGTCTATATCATCTCATTCTAAAGTTGTATGACCTGTAGGGAGTTTTTCCATTGACATCCTAAACATCTGACTGGGCCTATAGCAGTCCTTGGCTGAGGGAGTGGGGGAGGTCAGTTGTCTCCAAACTGCTTTATTAAGAAGGAGAATGTTTTCCATGGAAAATCCTGAAAAGCTATAACTGACTGAAGTGTCATACCAGGTATGACTGATGTCCTTATGCTAAATTCAAAACTCTGGGCCCTAGTGGCAAAAGAGAAGGAAAGGCACTTCTTTTTATTCACAGAATCAGAGAATCAGAATATCTAGACTTGGAAGGGACCCATAAAGATGATGCAGTTCAACTCCCTGCTCCTTGCAAGACTACCTAAAACTAAACCGTATGACTAAGAGTGTTGTCTAGACGCTCCTTGAACTCTATCAGTCTTGGGGCCGTGACCACTTCCCTGGGGATTCTGTTCCAATGACCGACCACTCTCTCAGTGAAGAACCTTTTCCTAACATCCAATCTGAACTTCCCCTGACTCAGCTTCATTGCATTTAAACAACGATGTTCCTATTTTCTATGTAACCTAGACCAAAACTTGCTCTCTGGGAAATAGATTGAGGCAAAAATACTGAAGTTTTCTAATTGAATAAACATTTTGTGAATGACCAAAAGCTTGATATTTTACATCTAGAACAATGGAACAAAGACTAAGGAGGATCTTGGTATTGCTCTTTGAGTGATGAGAGCATGGAAAAAGGCTTGCTTTACTACTAAATGAGACAGCTTTTAGTATCTAGATGCTACTATTTTGGAAACACCCTTTGGCATTTGCAGATATGTACGCAGCTAATGAATGACTGGAAATTAGGAAGAATGAAGCTGGTGGAAAAAACGAGGCCAAACTGCAAGTGTTTCTGAAAACCTTATGTCCTTATTTGTCCAGGAACTTTGGTGACTCAAAATCTTTGACCCAGGAGGAAGTCAGGACAGTGCTGGGATACATCAGAGCATGATCTTCTGAAGTCAGCTCTCAGATGACAAAGATCACAGGCCACAAACATTAGTTTAAGATTAATTTTACCAAATTTGTGACCTAGAGTCATTGGGCAGATTTGGAAGCACTACTGTATTGGTCCCTGGGACTATCCCTGTTGCAGATGCATCTCAGAAATAGGTGGTATACCCAAGTTGTGGATATCCTTTGTCAGTTTTTGACTTGCTAAGGTAGTCTTATAGAGAAGAATGAATTGGATATGCTGTTTATATGGTCTGTCTCCCTATTCCTATATCCACTGGTATTTCCTGTAGCATGTCAGGATTCACCAGTATCTTCATGATATTTGAATTTCTGTGACTTACAGACCTCAAGGGATTAAAATCTTCGGAACTGGTTGTTAGGACTCCTGACAGGTATTTCTGAGGAAGAACAAATCCTTTCTCAGTTAGACACTTTGTAGTCTCTGAATGTTTGGTTTTTTTTTTTTTTTTTTTTTAATTTCTTGGGAAACAGAGATAGTTTTGTAGGATCATCTGTGACTCAATGTATTTCATGTAGAACCTGGATCCAGAAGTCTTTCTAGGATGTTCCTTTTGTTTCATGTCTTCTCCACTGAACAGCTCAAATTCTGTGCCCTCAGCTACCTCAGAAGTATCAAAGAGATGATAAGGTTTACCTAAAGCATTTTGGGGTATACAAAGGACAAGAGCTGTGCTGGTTTTGAACAGTTGTATGTATGTAATATTTTTTTATGACAAGGAAGAGAGTTGAGCTGGTAATCAATAAAAGGAGAACTTTGAAATCTCATGTTACAGAGTTCTAGCCTGCATCCCAGTTCACTCAGCTTTTGTGCTCTGCAGATACAAAGGCTTTGTGCCTCATGTGTTCACAACAGGAGCTAAACAAATGTCTCTACTTTACTTCTAGTTGTTGTTTGTCCTAACAGATTTAGAAGGTAAGCTGGACTAGGAAACAGAGCATGACCTTCAGAAAAAAGAGCATGTGTCTCTAACAGTGCAGAGGTGAGTGAGAGGTTGGCCCCCCATATGTTTGGCAGTCTAAATGGACATTAAAAAATGTAATTAAGCATACCACTTAATTTCTTCAGATACGTGAAGAAATATCTGTCTTTATGTCTGACTATATCCGCACATGTGCTTAATAGGGTGTCTGTTACTGGGAGGAATGAGTTAGAGATGGAGTCTAAAGTTGTTGATGCTCATGAGAACTTGGAGAGACAGATATTATCCAACACTAGTGTTAGGGAGGAAGTTGCAGTTGTTGGAGACTGGGTTTCTTTCACAGGGGGTGCAGCAAAGGGAAGCAAAAATGCAGGTGTGTGTGTGTTTATAAAAGTGTACACATCCCAAGAGCATAAACAGAATTTAAAACTATGTGTGTCCATACATACCACAGGCTGCTACTGTCACCTGCTATAATACAAAGGTCTGTGTATGTTAGTGCTGCTGTAGTAAAGGTTGGATTTCCATTTCTGTTCTAATTTTCTTCTCCCAGTTGCTCATAATTTTCTTATATACACTTTTAGGGCTGAAATTATCAGGATTTGGTCTGGCTGTAAAGAATATTTCTTTCTTCTTTGGGCTGTTTCTGAGTCACTTAATCATGAGATATCTTTCCAACATGTCCTAATGAAAAATACTCCATTGGAAGTAAAGTTAGTCAAGTACATCTCTTGCAGTGGCTGTCCGTCACAGAAGAGAATGCTATTTTAGAAGCAACAACACATTAATAGGCCAAGTATGCAATCATTGTCCTATCACAGCAGATTATACCATTAGTCCACTTTATCTAATCTCTTTGCTCCAGACTGGCTAACAAGAATTTCTTCTCAGAGCAGTGCAAAAAAAATCTTTCATGGACAATTATGGAATAATGTTGCTCATACTGGAAAATTCTTTTTCTTCTCGTATGTCTTCTGTACTTAAAGAATAATTAATTACTATCATATGAATTCAAGTATCTCTTTTTTTTTTTTTGTTTTGTTTTTTCCCCAAAGTAGTCTTTGGGTGGTCTTATATGTACAGAAACATCATATCAGTTTATAAACTGAACGCTTGGCTCAATCACATGCAAGGAGAAGGAATTCCACAGGTTAATTTAACCTGTATATAAATATAATTTTTTAGCCTTTAAAAATTTCTGTCAATAATTTAAGTTATTATGTTTTGTTTGTTTGTTCATCTGGTAACAGAACAAGAAAGATCATGTGTTTTTACTTGCTTTATGATCTTTCTATATAATCTTTATATCTTCATAATAATCTTTATGATTATTTTATGATCTATTATGTCTTTCTTTTACACTACTCATACACCAAAGAACTTCAATCTATTCAGTATTGCTTTTAGTGGAAGTTTTTTTCCACATTTCTGCTAATCCTATCACTGATCTCAGAACTCCTTCTACCCCTGCAAAAAATTTCTTGAGATATATAGATATTTCAGAAATGAACACACTGTTCTCAGTGGAACTGTATGATCTTACTGTCCCATGCCTGGTACATCCAAAAATATAACCTGCTTTAAACGAATCCTATTGCATTCTGCGCTGAAAATATGTTGCCTTTCATTGCATGTTTGTTCCCACGCCCCCCTTCATACTGATGCCCAAGTGTCCTAGAGCAGTTACATTTAACTTAGACACCAGTAACATGTTTGATTGGCTCAAATTATTCCTTCTAATATATATTTTCTCAGGTTTTTTTTTTTGTCAATACTGAATTTCAAGTGCTCAGCTAGATTTAAACCTCTCAGGCATTCCTGATGGTTCTTTGTCTGGTCTTGACTGCCATGAATTCGTTTATGCCCTCTGAAAGATCAGTCTTAGTTTAATGTTAGAAGACCCAGAGGTAACTTTTCTTTCAAGTGGCCTGTTAGTTCCTCTAGCTTGGTTTTTGTCTCTGTGAGTTTCTAATCCATGACTTTTTTGCCTCTGTGTTAGATGCCTACATTAAGTGGTTAGGCCACTTCCTGCTTAGTCAGACAAGGGGGAAAAACTCCAGCTCTGAAATACCCTATGAAAGAATTAATTTCCCCCTAATATTAGGAGAATGGGGGTAAGAAGCATCAAGCTTACCCCTGTGTCACAGTGCTTGTCTCTTCAGACAGCTGCTTCTTGTTTCTTTCCCACTTCTATTGAGCCTGAAAAAAAGAAATAGCTAATTAGCCATATATCCCTAAATATTTACCCCAGATATTAATTTGCTGGTGCAAAACAGAGGATATTGTTTCTGCATGTGAACTACAAGGCTCAGGCATAACTCTAATGGACTCTTTGTAGTGTGCTCTTTTTATACTGTTCAGTGCTAACTTTAATGTATTATTGATTGTTATTAAGGTACACCATGAAATACAGATGGGATGTCTGTTGTGGTTGAACTCATACTGTGGGAGCTGTGTTGACTTTTGGATTGTTCTGGCCTTCATGCTGCTTGACATTAAAACCTTTCACATTAGGGTTTAGAAGAGAAAGAAATATATAGTAACTAAGTTACCCTGTATACAGTGTGAAGTAATGTGAAAATATGATGCCAAATGCCCTCACCACCAAGTCAGCACAAAATCTGAAATTAAATACTAATTTCAGAGCAAGCCAGGAAGTTCCCGATTCCCTGTGTGAGTATATACAAACAGTAGTTTAGGTCAGTCGCCACCCGAATTTAAATAAGCTGTGCTACCTGCCAATGGTGAAGGAAGTGCTAAATGTGGAGGGATTAGGGGTCTGATTTTCAGAAATGCTGAGTGCTAGCGGCTCCTGTTGATTGCATGTGTTTAGCATCCCAGGGTCCAAGGTCACTCTCAGGTGGTGACTGGCTGCTCTATGCTGACTGCCAGCCTCCGTCCTTGCACAGCCCTCTTGGCTGGATGTATTGGCTAGTTTGAAATACACAAAAATTGCATCAGAGGGTCAATTACTGCTGAAATGTCACTACTGAACCCTGTAATACTGTTAATTAGTTAAAGGAAAAGAGGCAAGTTAATACGTGTTTATCTCTGCTGTAGCTCAGTGAGTATCTTTTCACAAAATTAGGTTTGAAATACTTTAGTCTCCCTCTTCCCTCTTTCTGGAAAGTTAAAGTACATAACTGTTGTTTTTTCACTTTTTTTTTATTTCCTATGCCCCCATAAAATGAAATACCTCTAAATGGTTCTCACTATCTTCAGCAGTTTGCATCTTAGAATAGTTTACTTCTGTTTGAAACTCTTATAGAGGGTATTAGTCATTGGAGAAAACTTGAAAAAAGGAAACGTATGACAAACACACAGTCATAGGACAACCATCTCTAACCTTGGCTCAGCTCCATTTCTGCCATTATTGGAGCAAAAGAAATTGGAGATTTGATGCAAGTTCCCTGCCATGGGGGAGGGCAGGTTTACTCTGCTCATGGCAGGGAGTCCCTGGCTGGCAGAGCTCCGGCTGTGGGTGCCCTGTCCTTCCATCCCATCCCACCCCGCCCCACACAGGGCATGTCTTAGGAGAAGAACTGGGAAGGGCAGTAGCACGAGCGCATGTAAGTGTGGCTGTGATGAGGGTGAAATCCCTCCGGCACAGGGAGCCCTGGGGAGCTCCTGGGCAGAGCCGGCTCAGGCAGATGCAGGTGACTACCAGGACCTTTTTATCTGGGACAGAAAGGCAGTGGCTGGCGTCATAAACTGCAGGGTCTGACTGCAGTCCTGTATTTTGATCCCTTGCTCAGATAGGTTTCAGTTCCACATGCTTACCTTGCAGGGAGTCTGGCTGGGCTGTGTCAGTGTGTTCCAGGCTTGACTAACTACCGCAGTTGTCTCCAAGCACTCACTGTTCTTTTTAACTGTTAAAACATATACAAAGCTCTCATTCGCACACCCCATTTCCCCATCTTTTCATCTAGCATTTAGTTTTTAGTAAGGATTATTTCCTCAGTTTGCCACAGAGATATTCAGCTGCCAATGGCATGAGCAGAGTCTGTGAGGTGTTTTCTTTAGTATGAGATAGGTCATATTGTTAAACAAACCTCTAAACATTTGCAAAGATACAGGAAGAATACAGGGGTTTTACTGATTGCGTGACTTGTTATCCTCTGTAGAATTTGTTCAAGGCTTTAAAAAAATTATTTGTTTCCTATTAAAATGGTGATGAGAGGAAAGAGACGGGAGGAATATGGGCCAAATCCATCTTTATTGTAGTATTACTGATCTCAGGAATGTTACTCCAAGAATGGAGTTGGCCCAGGAGTTTTCCAAAATGACAGTGTTTCTTAACTCTGTCAATTGACTGGGACATGCCTCTCCTGTGGTTAGACTACTGTGGTTTGTCACCACTGTGAGAAATTACCCAGTTCAAAAAGTTCTGTTATTTGGGTAATTTCTTGCTGAAATTGATGGTTACTGTTTCTGTTTTCCTCCTGAAGTTTATTTCTAGGGTTTTTCCATTTGTTTCTGGTGCTCTAGAGAAAAGGCTAGTTACAAAGGAAGAGCCAGAGAGACTGCTCCGCAAAGAGGGTGTGAAAAACAGGAGAGGGTTTGAATTTGGAAGTGTTTTCCCTCTCACCGAAACAGTTCCCCTATTTGATACAGAGTGTGTGTGGTTAGAATGAAATCCACGTCCTAAATATCTTTTACAGATCAAAACAGGTTACTGGGTATTGATAACCGTGACATACTTTGTGAGCACGCACACTAGGTCACCTCATCCATAGTCTGTTTCTCCTCCTAAATTATTCCACATTTGTGAGCATTTTTCAAGCAGCTACTATTTAAAACCAGAAAGCCTCCACCCTGAAAGGCCCCAACCTCTCAGAAACATTTCCTCTCTTGCCTCAAGCTTGGAATTTCACTCCAAAACGCCAGCTCCCTCAAGATTGTGCATAGTGTCATCCTTGCCTCGTGGTTTACTCTCTGCAACCTCAGTTGCACACATGTACAGCCAGTGTTTACCACCTCACCACATTCTTCTTCTGGCTGCTTTACCAACTTCTCTACGTGTCTATTTTCACAGTGCCATCTACATCTGGAATGGTGTCATTTCTGCAGCACTTAGCCTGATTTCACTCTTGCCAAGCCCCAAACTCCTTTATATTTTTTCTGTTTTTTGCCAATAATCTTTCCCACTTTCTCTTGTGTATACATGTGTGAGTGTTTGTGTACATTATCAAATATGCATCTCTAATTATTTGGGATGAGTGGGATAAAGGTTTTATTGTCTTGAGCTTGAGTTGGCTGTGTTGTTTTAAGTAATAAAGACAGAAAAAGGTATGCTGACCATCCCACAGGAAACTCTCCTGCATTTCGAACCTCCTGCATATTTTGCATTAGGAAAAATATGTTAGAAATTTGTAGAGTGCTTTTTAACTGTATCAATGCTCTTTTTTCATATGGCTGCATGTACCAAGCCAAGCTTCACTAATACTAGGGGGAAAAAACACTGCTGTGACTTTGTGACTAATATATTTTAGAAACGTCTTACATTTTTCCTATAATAGCTTTTCCATACATAATAGTGTTTCAGTTTGATGGTCTGACATCTCGAAGCCTATTGGAGCTAAAAACAAGTGCTAGAATTCTGTTGGAAAGCTGGAAACTTCCCACCTCCAGTGCTATAAAACTCCTTTTTCAGACTCACAGATCACAAGATTAACACATCATTGGTAGAAGGCCCATCCTGGGTGTTGGCCCAATGTAATTTGAAAGGAAATTTTTTCCATTTGAAAGGAAGCAAGGAAAAAGACTTTATGGTGGTTTGCAGTAAAACCAAACTAATGACAGCTGATTTAAGCTATCTGGTCTGGAAGCATTAACAATAATTACACTTGGAGGCAATTTTAGGTCTTGTTTCAAGCACAGATATTATGTTGACACCATCCTCTAGGACTGACTTGAGACTTCTCTGAAGACCATGCTACTCTACCTTCCTCATGACAGGTATAGAAGTACATCTTGGGCGATCAGAACATTCTTTGTGAAGGATGCTGAACCTGTGCTGGCTTCACACTGGCAATATAAAATCTTCCAGGTGACATCATTAAGGCTGGGATGACAGCAAAATACAGCATATAAGAGCTCCAGATCATGGTCTTTCATTCTGTTTTAGGTATAACCAGTGGGGCAAATAGAAATAATTATCTGGTTATATGAAGGTGTCAGACCAGGGTTTGATATTCTCATTACCTATCCCAGTGAGCTATTTAGAAAGAGTTAAGATTTAGCTCAACTCAAGCAAAAGGTAAATTTTCCATCGACTTTAGTGACACTAAGATTTCACACATGACATTGTTATATCTGTGCTATAGAAAACTTTGTGTATGTATATGAGTATGTAATATATGTCAGAAGCATGTACAAATGTGTTGCTGTATACGTTAGTCAATTATATAAACTAAGTGTGCTTAAGACATCTAATATGCGGATGTCTAAAATGAGTGAACTAAAAAGTCTGCATAGTGGTAAAATAAAGAATGTAATGGGGGCATGTCTAGCACAATTGTAATATTGAGAGGGTTTGTTCCATTTATCAGGTGCTTTCCTCTACTGTAAAATCCTAGCTTTTTTTCCTAGTTACATCAGTTTTCGGCTACAAATGTTTTACATTATTAAACTGTGTAAAACAGACTAAAAATTGGGAAGTGTAAGAACAGATAAGCTGAAGACTTAAGTGCTTTGGGCTAACTTCTCTTACCAGCTTTCGGAGATACAGAGAGAGACTGTATTTGAAACCCTTCATCAGAGCAAAATGAATGTTTTAGAATTCTTGGACATAATATCAGGCTAATGTGCTCTCTGACTGACATCCAGTGCATACTGTATAATTGCCAGCCTGCTTCTCTGAGCACCTTGAAGATTACATTTTTTTAATGTCCCAATATTAATAACCAGATGTGATCTTCTTCCTGCCCAGAGGTCAAGCTAGCTGGCCAGGTCAGGCTGTTTGTCTGTGTGCACAGACTGTGAAGTCTATTCAGAATGACAGGTATTGGGTGGGGGCGGGTAGGGTGTTAACCTCAAGACCACCAAAAGGGACTTCTCCCTGCTGGGAACAAAGACCAGCAGGAGCTTCAGCCTTTTTCAGTACTCCTGGGATTTTAACCAAGTGAACAAAAGATGATGCACAGCCAAAGAAATGCTCTTCACAACTGATACATAATTTAAGATGTTCAGTTACAAACAACCGGATATGTATTTGTGATTTCATTTGAGCACAGTCCAATTATCTGCAGTCAGTTAATATTTTTGTATGTGTAGTTTTTGTGTGCTGCTTTATACATTGAGAAGATGCTGGTGTTCGAATACATGCTAGCCTTAAAAATAGACCTAGCACGTAAAGAAATAACACTAAAACACCAGCAGTTGCTATAGGGTGTTTCGTGCCTTCTAGTTAATGTTTGTCACTCAACATGTAGAACTGTTTTATAGTGGATAGTATGATATAGTTTCGTTAAACATATATTATAAAACCATTTAGTCCTCACTCTCTCTTTTTGTTAGGTAAAAAAATTCAAAAGAAGAAGCTATTTGTTTCCTAATTGATTTTCTACGTTAGTTGTTCATTGAATAGATAAGTAGTGCCTGTGATATTTGATTACAGAGCAAGGCACCCATTTAACCTTCCGTTCTTTCCTGGCCAGGATTTCAAATACAATACAACGTACCTCCCTTAGGCTCAGTAGGATTAGACTGCTAGCAGTAATCCCTGATGCTATGAAATAGACCTGATAGAACTTCAACTCACTTGTTTAGGATTATGCTCATGAATTTCAGCTCATCTAGTTGCATTAACCCTTTGGGAACTTGTGTGGGTTATGCTGCTATAAATAATAATAAATAGTATAATAAACAGTGATAGATACATATCAAAATTTATTAAAGCATTTTAAAGAATTCACTTTTAATTGGTGATCAAAATGTAAAATTCCCATTGAAATGAATTTAGCCACTGTAGTGTAAATCCTCCAAGTTTCTTTTAATTCTAATGTTCAAAGTCTTTTGCAGTTCAACAGTATCTTTAAACAGCTCAGTCTCAATTTGTTTCTTAAAAATTGATTCTTAAAAATTGTTTTAATGAATGTTAGTTGTCAAGGTTGCACTGAAAGGGCAGACAACTGCTATCTACTAAATATAGATCATTGGTGCAGAATCTCTCACTAAAATGACTTGAATACAATCATGGTCCTAAGGTAAAGAGGAGGGGTACTGGTATCTGAGCTATCACTTCCTGGCTTTTCTGCTGATAGTAACAATCCTGATAAGGGCAATAGTGACTTTTGATGACTTATGCCCCAATCGAAAAGCAGAGTGAGAATGCCAGACCATTTCTGATAGACCACTAGACAGCTGGCAGGAAAAAGCATTGTAATCACTCCAGATTTGAACTTTTGAATTAGTGACTTCTATTTAAATGCTGATTTTTAATCTGATCAAATCACTATAGGGAATAATTCTGTATCAGCAATAAGAAAGAACAAATCTTTTCTGTCTTTCATTTTCAGGATCCTAAAACCCACCAATGAAATAAATATCGTTTCCTATTACCAGTCCCTTAAACTGTTCAACCTTTAGTGGAAAAGCTTATTAAATATTCATGTGGACAACTAATTGTATTAATTATTGACATGAATATATGTATATGTTTCAGACTATTTGAAGTCAATTACAATGAAAAATTATGGAGAGCTTGACTTGGGAACTCTAACCTACTCTCACTTTCTTGGCAGAAGATAGAGTCAAATTAGAACTGACTGAATATGCACATTCAGACATCGATTGATGAAGCTACTGTCCCTTCATTACACCTGCATGTGGAATTGCTGTATTTAAAGGCAAGACAACAGGCAGGATCAGTGCTACTGGCTGCACATGATGACACAGGCATCAGGGCATTTATTTACCCTTTAGACACTATTAGAGGCATGCCTATTATTGTAGATCTGTCGGATATTCTTGATACATTTGATGATAAAGTGATATTGATGAATAGCTGAAGGCCATGAGAGCAATAAATGAAGTTACTCATGAGTGACTCCATTCTTTTTTTTGCAGGAGGACTTAAGAGTGGGAGCAGTTTGGGGTGGTTGTTCATCAGCCCAGTGGGTGCACTCATGTGCTCCCATCTGGAGTATTGCTGAGTTCTAGTCTGTCACCCTTCTTGATCAACATATGCCCAAGGCCATTATGGGAGAATCATCTGTGGTTGAGGTGGGGGTGTCTCCAAGATGCAGATTATTTTCATCTGCACAACTATTTCATCAGACTCAGATGGTGAAATGAATTGTTTGACTCAGTGTCTTGCCAGGCTTGGGGTTTGGATATACCAGCTGTGTTGTAAACTGAGGTCATGCTGGTGGGATTCAGCAGCTGGTAGAAACGAGTAAGGCAGAATCGTGTAGCTGTCCCACACTCATAAGCCTTGCTGGTTTCTGCGTTTGGCTACTGAGGTAACTCAAGGAGTGATAAGCATGCCTTGGGCAGTTATATATGGCTGAGTGCTAGATGGGTGGATGTTAACTCTCCTTCAAATCAGCTTCTCTCAATTTCTTTTGTTTTAGAAATATTTTCCAAAAAATTATGCTCAGTCCTGCTGCTGCTGCTCAACCTACAGTCATTTGCAGTATTTAATACATTTAAACTTTTGTGCTTTGTTGGTTAGTTTTGGTTTGACACATGGTATGTTTCTGTTCCCTGATTGATTGCAAATGTACCATTTGAAATTGGCTGTTTTGCGAATGCTCAGTTTACACATTCAGAATGTGCTTTCCTCGGATATTCTTCAATATGCATTTAAACATAGCTGTTTCTGAAACAAATTCCTTGCTTAGATCAGCAGATTTAGTTCGTAGAAACTAATGGAAAACAAACAGCCAAGAGGTGGGGCATGGAAGGAACTAATTCAGGAATTTAAGACTAATATATCCAGTATTTTCCAGCTCTCCTGATACTTTAATTCTAAATGCAGAACTTAGTGGCCCACATTTTGCCACCTACAGATTTGATGAGAAAGAAGAAGTAAAACTCCAAACCTTTGGGAGATTTGAGCTGCCAGAAATATAACTGTCTGTCCATTAGTCAGTGCTTCTGATAGCCAGTATTTTGCTGCTGCTGAACTAGACCTATTCCAGCTCTCACAACTTGCTTCTAGTTTCAGTTTCATTCTGTTTCAACCTATAGAGACTTAAATGAGTTGGGCCTTGATTTTCTTCACATATATAGTTCAGATCAGCTAGCAGTGCCCTGGGCTTAATTTCAAAGATGCTGGAACCTTGTGTTTTCAGATGGCAAATGCAGAATCTGCTTTCTCACTTTCTTGATCAAAGTTTGTAATTTTTGATAGTTCCACCAAATAGCAAAATGCACTTGTCTTTCAGAATGTTACAGAATAAAGGGCGTAAAGTGTGCTCATGGTGGGAAAGTTTATTCTTAGGCAAAAAGAAATTTTGATGGCTTGGATATCAGTACTATTTATTAATGTGCTTTTACTTGACAAAGCAGAAAAAAAGTGGCTTTTGTGTGTGCATGTGTGTGGGAAGGGAATCTTATTAAGTCTAAATAAATAGACTGTAGGAACCATGGTAATACTTTACACTTCTGTAAAGCCTTTATTCAGAGGCTTTCAAAATGTTTTAACAATGTTAAATTCAGTGCTCCTCCATTCCGTGTTAGCCTAGGTGCATATAGGGCCATCTTCATGTACATACTGGTAGACTGGAAGGAAGCTTATGTTTAACTGTGTGCAGCAGCATTGCACTGCATGTAGTTTCAAGGCAAGCGGAAAAAAAAAAAAAAAAAAAAAAAGCTGTGTTCAAGTGAAACTGCACAGGGAATTGCCTGTAGGTAGGCAAAACATAATGAGAAGTTGAAATTTGGCCAAGACATTTGTCTTAACACTCTTCCTCCTTTGAAAAAAATGTGCCACGTATTTAATAACATTATTAAGTACAAGCAGTTATGAAATCTGTTCTTTGTTCAACCAAAAGAAAACATTTCCTAACAGGACAGTACTGTTAAACACCAAGCTAGGGCACTGACTCATTACTAATTTAGACAGAGAGCACCATCAATGAATTACCAAAACTCTTTTTTGTAGCAATGGTGTTTTCCTTGGAGATCTCCCCTCCAAGTACTGACCCTGCTTTAGCCTGCAAGATCTGAAGGGATCACAGCACAAGGTGGTATGGCTTAGGGCTGTATATAAAATGATGAAGGAGACAGCGAAACCCAGCCATGTGCTCCCTTTACTTGACACTGTAGTAGGAGAGGGAGGTGGCGTTCAGTGAAACTCAGAGCTACTCTTGTTTTCTGCAGTAAATAATCAGCCTGTGAAATTCACTGCTGCAGTGGGGGGTTATGTGGATAAACAGTTTATTGGGATTTTTAAGAAGGATAAGGGAATGAACATTAATGATGTTTCTGATTATGTGGGTTCAAACAAAAAGATACAAGAATGTTTAGTTTTCTATTATTATTGTTAAAGTCAGAATATAAACATACCCTGTCTTCCAGGGTCAGGCAAGGATTCCTCATCACACTACACACTCATTTAGGCTCTCTAAGGGCTTGTGTTTGTACTCTGCTTTTCTGTGAATCTGATATTAGCTACTTGCAGAGACAGCCTGTCGGAATAGCTGGGCCAAGGGTATGATTTCTAGTGTTACTCCCGTGTTTCCATCTCTCTCTCTCCCTCAATGACTGTTCTCAGAGGATGGCATTAGACTTCAAAAATGAATATAAGAACCGAGTGTTTCAAATGTAAATAAGATGTATTTCTATTGGCAATTTTAATCTTGCTAAGGCAAGGTACTACTCTAGCAGTAAACAACCAAATCTGCATGTTTGGGTTATTATATTTTTTTTGTCAACTTATCACTCACCGTGGGAGAGGAGTGTCTGCATCATAATTAGCATTTAATTTATTTAATTTTTATTTAATTTGGAAGTACAGAAAGGGACATTTGACAACTAATTAATTTGCTTCTGCTCAAAGAACATGACAAAAAGTTTTCCTTCAAATGAGCTTTCATAGACTTGTGGACTTGCATTGTCACATTTGAGTAATAATTCATCAGCATTACTCCATAGATAATTTGATATCGTAAGTACAGCATGTAAAGGCATAGACTTTGAATATGTCTTTAAAACTCATATGACCATTGGAAACACTTTATAGATCATTCTAAGAGCAGTTATGATTCAGTGCCACACAATATCTCTCCACATTTTTGGAAGCACAACAATTTTATTCCACCTCTTGGAAGAGGATAGGGCATCTGCTGCCCAGCTACTGTGATAGATAGTTTCTGTAAAATCCACGTGGGACCATGAGAGATCTGACTTGACTCAGGTTACTGTTTTTCACTGCCAGTTTGTCTGCATCATAGTAACATGTTAACTTAGTGTTGTAGCAGTTATTAATTGTTCGGTGCACTCTGCTCTGAGCAAGGATTAGGAAGACAAACTCTGGTGTTGTGAACATTTTTATCAGAATAAACAATTCAGATCTACCAAGGTTGTGTCCAAATTTCTCTTTGGGTTTTGCCATAGTGACTCTCCAGCCCTGGCCAGTCAATCTGTGTGTGGAAACTAGGTATGAAAGGGAATGGGGGAAGTGCAGGCAAGATGGTGCACTGCAGGGATTTGTCCCAGTACAGAGCTGGGAGATGGCAGGGCATGCACTTGGACTTTACCTGGGAAACACTGCTGGTTTCTGTAATGAAGGCAGAGTGTGGGAGAACAGAAGATTTGAATTGCAATAGGGGTCTCAATGTACTTTAGGGAGGGGCATATTGTTGAGCATGGTATTTTTCACTTTTCTGTATTTCCCCTTTTCCTGCAGAGCGTTAATAATGTTTATTGGAGGATTCCCAGAATTTAGAATGTCAATGGACCTTGAAGAAGAGCTGTAAGAGGGGAAAATATTGCTTGACCCAAAAGATCAGGAAAGCTTCTTCCAGTAGAAAGGTAGAAAACACAGTGATTATTTGAGGAAAGATCTCAAAGGGAAAATTGAGATGCAGTTTTTCCAGGCAGTCACGCTGTAGTGGTAAGAACATAAAATGTTGGTCCAAACAAAGCTCTGCAGACCCTGGAAGGTGAGCGGATGTGGAAGACAGTCAAAGGCTTTAAAGTAAGAGCTTTTTCAAATAAAGTCCAAATATGCAAGAGAAACAAGACTACTGCAAAGTAAAGATGAGAATGAAACATTTTTATTAATGCAGTCCAGTGAATGAATTAACATTTAATAGGTTTTTATTGTATCTTCCTCACATATCTCTGCAAAGAACTGTAGTTAGTAATACTGGTATTACAAGTTAGCTAATTTTAAATATTAATTGTAATAACATTGTAATGTAAGCACTGTAATGTACCTTTTAAAGTCAAATATCCCCGTAGAGGAATCAGTTTTTTCTTTGTTATTTCTGGTTTTAGCCAGAGGTGTGTAGAAGGGGGAGGGGAATAAGGATTATTTTAATCCCCAAGTCAGACATGGGTATGTGAGTAGGCACTGGCATGCAGACCAGCTAAATCTATTTTTCTGCAGCAATGTACAGTAGCTCCTACAATGGACAATGATAAATAACATTGACCTAAAACAGGAATGATTCCAAGCCACCTGAACTTATCCAGCTTTATGGAGATCTGAAAATAGAAGTTGATTTGTCTTTGTATCAATCTGTATATATGGCTTATTAAATTATTTAATATAGCTAGAAGTGAGATGTCCATTCTCTTCATCACTTATTTTTATACATTGTCACAATAACTTAGAATAAGTTGTAAATAAACATACAAATAACATTAAAAACAGGATGTACAAATAGTATTTACTTCTATTGATGACATCTCCAAAGATCTGAATCAAAGCTGTTCAAAATGAACAAGAGTATTTTTTCACTCTCTCCTTTTTACAACTGTCCTTCAAATCAGGGATTCAAACCTGAAATAACACTGGCATTTGTGGACAGTCTCAGAAAGAAATGAAAGATTCACTGGATAGTTTTAGGGGATTTTTTTGTTGTTTGTGCCGTGTGGTTTTTTCCTTCTTTTCTTTTTTTTTTTTTTTTTTTATCTGTAGTAGTGGTACTTCTAGGTTTAGCTTGAAGGATTGTAGTAGTTCAGGCAAAGAGAAAGCTTTTGTCTCCAAGGCTCGCAGTTCAGCCCCTTCAACAGAAAAGGTTCAATTTCAGAAATATTTTTAAGCTTTTTAATAATAAGTGATGAGCCAGGCTTTTAGACAATATGGCTGATGTAGCCACTAGGTAGTAATATAAGGAAATAAAAAGTCTCTCCTCAACCATTCTTTTTGTGTCACACAGCAGTATTAA
Organism: Tyto alba; assembly: GCF_018691265.1. Lineage (NCBI taxonomy): Eukaryota > Metazoa > Chordata > Aves > Strigiformes > Tytonidae > Tyto > Tyto alba. The sequence continues at coordinate 33,306,234 of NW_024881330.1, read as the reverse complement.
CTGGAGTTTCTTTTTTAAGTACATGACCAGGTCAGATTCTCTTTCCCCTCACTTATGGTCATGAGAATCAGTCTTCCAACTGTTACACAATATCATGGTCCCCAAAAACTCACAAGGAAAGCTCAGCTAATATGAGACATATGCTAATAAGAGACTGGTTTCCCTTTTAAATTTTTTTTTAATTTTTTTTTTTTTAATGCTGATACTAGATGACATATTCAAGTAAGCATTGTAAAAATGCTTGGTAAGTTTATTAATAGATGTCACTACTGCAAGTCCTCATGCGTGTCCCTTTGCAAAAATGTGGTCACTTATTAGAGACTAGAGTCAGAACATTTACTTGAATAAAATTATTAATAAAGCACATCAAGACTTGTTTCTATTAGTATTGGTCCATGAATACTTCAGGTGCTAATTTAGGGCTTAGGGATATTTAGTCATACAAGCCCTCCAGTCTGAAATAGGCATGTACCTTATTATTATTATTTAAACACTGCCCTTTAATATTTTAAATATATTTATAAAACATACTTGTCCTCTTCATAAAATTAAAAACATCTGCTCCAGCTTTTCAGTTAAAATGATGTGGACATGCAAGTCTGGTGATAGGTCAGTCTGCCATTTTGAATGGCAATTAAGCTGACAGTGCACCCTGTACCAGTGAGACTGTGAAAACAAACAAAAAAAGCAGATGGTTCATTTAGTTTAGTAATTGTAATTTGTTGTTCATTAAAAGTAATTCCCACACAGGCGTTCTCTATGCAGATGGAGTATATGGAAAATTTTATTCTGCCAACCTGTCCTAATAATTATTTTTGTTAGTGTAATTTGCAGGGACATTTGATAGGCAGTTGATTAGAGCAGTATGATTTTGTCAGAATTAAAATTAATTGTAAATTTTGCTGCTTTCATTAGTCTCCTTTTATGACTATCATGACCGAACAGCAGGGGCTTGGCTCTGAAATACTAAATATCACAGCAGCATTTGTTGTGGTTTTTTATTTTGTTTTGTTTTGAGATGATTGAACCTTTTAATTGAAGGGTTTGTGTTTGGAAGAGTTTTTTTTATACCTACAGAAGATGAAAATTAGTGGGAAAGCTATTTTAGGATGATTCTAAAATATGTTTTGAATGGAGGAATGTGCAGAGTTAAAAAAAAAAAAAAAAAACAAAAACAAAAAAACCAGGCTCGGTTAGTTAAGCTTGAGATGTTTTTCAGTCTTCTTAAATGTAGTGACAGCATTGTAGCTCCACACATCCTAATAACTAGGAAGAAACCTTATGGTCAGTTATAAAAATGTCCTTAGAGGTAAAAAGCATATTGGCTAATAGGTTTTATACAGAGATATTTTTTTTTTCTCCTTTGGAGTATAAAATTATGTTAAACAAACTTCAAAAAAAAAGGAAACTAGTGCCCTCTTGATTGTAATTATAGGGCTGCTCAGTTTGATAATCATGATCAAGTTTTCTCCTTGATAAAATTGTTCTCTTCTTCATGGCTTAAATTACAAAGTAATTCTTCAAAAATAAATATTAGAACATCTTGGTACAAATGTAGACAGACAATTCTCAAGGCAAACCTGAACAACAGAGTGAAGCTTAGATATTGTACCTCACTGCAATTTGTAGCACCTCTATCAACCTGCAATATTGGAAAATAGATAAAAGCTGGATGTAAAATCCAGAATGCAGTTCTATGCGCTTCGGTTTGCTTTTAGTTTTTTATTTCCAGGTATTTTTGGTGGCTGATCTGTTGGGTTTTTTCTGCATTGCAATATAATATTGGTAAGGCAACAGAGCAGACAAGTAAGGGTTGACATCCCTGTCTTATTCAAGTCAATGGCAGCTCCATCATTAATTTCAGTTACATCATATAACCTATGGAAAACCCTAATATTTTAGAGAAGCAGCCAAATAGAGTATAATCAGTACTGTCTTACAGCATGAAGTAACATCCTAGCATAAGTAATTTTTTTCTTCTAGAGACCAGGGACGTTTTATGTTACAGTTTTGCTTCTTTTGAGGTATAGTATCCACCAGGGTGTAATTCCCCTTAGAGCTGAAAATGTTTAAGTCAGAGGATGCTTGACCTACTAATTTTCAGTAATACATTTTTCTCTCAGAATCTTAATTTTTTAGAATTATCTATATCTAGGAATCAGGCTGGGAAAAGTAAAGAAATTATTCTGGTTTATAACTTGACTCTTGTTTCTGCAAAATATGAACAAGACAGTGTTTATTGTAGTCAGAAAAATAGTTGGCATGATTGTACGTAAGTGAAGAATCTCTGGATTGTCTCAAAGTGTTAGCTGCCCATTTGCAGACAAGTAAGCTTTTAGTGTGCAATTTAGGTCAATGGATAGAGGGGAGAAGATGTGTTTAGGCGACAGATTTTAAATCACCATAATATAAATATGCTTCCCTTTTCATCCGGAATTTGCTTTCTTTCAAGGTAATTTAGTGGAGCAGACATGCACTTATGCCTGTCTTTGTAATTTTAGGGATTAGGATAGTGAGGATTAAATGCTGACCCTTAATCTTCAATATCAACTTTAAGAGCGAAATATAATATGCAAATGGAATACATTCATTTTGTGTTTATATATTTTAATCTCTGTAATTTAGTTTTAAGAAGATGGAAACTCATCTTTGCCTTATTTATTTTGAATCCCAAAGCAAGATGCCATTAAAATCTTTATCCCTGTATCTTAGAGGATAAATGTTTATCCTTTAGGGATTAAAATATAATTTTTTAAAAAAATGAGTTTAACCTAACACTCTTACATCAACCCAAGAGTCCTGTGTGTCTGATTTAAATGTATCTTTGAGTGTTATGTCAAACACTGATAGTGGGGAAAAATCATCCTGTGTTTATTTTCTAAAATCAGTGAATGGAATTTGCATTAACAGAAATCAATTGGTTACTGTACCACAGATCAATTTTGGTCAGTTCATTGTAAGCTTTCCTGAAAGTTCTGGAGATATTCAAAGTATAGACCTCAAAGTCTGAGAGAGTATTTATAAAGATTAAATATTCTGCAGTTATAAACTTGTAGGATATTTCAACCAATACAAATGAATGATGCTGTATTAAAGAATCAGATCAAAAGGAAAGATGTAATATGAAAATCTGGTAAAAAAAAAAAAAAAAAGATATGTGAAATTGTCTTCCTTTTATTTAAAAAGGCATTAAAACTAACAATGTAAAGTACAATTAAAATACTTGACCCAATTAGATTTATAATGGATGCCCATATAGATGTGATTTAAAAAAAAAAAAAAAAAACAAAAAAAAATAACATCACCATCCCTGAAACATTTTTAGATCAAGCCATCATATTGATTGCTTTAATATCTTCATGCCTCCTTTCTCTAGTTTTGCTCATTTTAACTAACATGACATCTTGAAGGTCTCTGAATAATTTTGCAGCTAATTTGAGATTTCTTCACACTAAGGATTTAGAACATTCTGGTATGAGCTGTATGTTAAAGTCTGTACCATTAAATGGTAAATACATAATAGCAATGCACCACATTCCTGCCCAGTGACTCATCATCCAAGGACTATATTCTGACAAGTGTAGTCTTACAAAGAATACTTTCTTCTGTGACAAATCTTTCAAGTATTTTGATGTCCTTTGGAGGGTAAGGTGCTACCCAAACTGATACAGTTGTCAGAACATGGATCATCAGGGATATGGTGAGAGCTGAATAACAGCATGAACAATAAATAAATAAAAATGTCACCTACCAGCTTTTTTTCTATTATGGCCTTAGAAGCTGCATTGGATTTCTGAACTTTTTTCCTCAGGAAACACCTAAAACGTCTAATTGTTATTTACAGATTAATTTCCTCAAGAAGTATCAAAGAAGCAAATGAACATGTGCTCACAGTTCCATATCTCTGTCTTTGGGATGCTCTCTGGCCCTGAGGTGGCTCAGAGGAAAAGAATAAAAATTGGGCCTTTTATCTTGAAGGTAAAAGTTTGCTATCATGTCTGGTCCTTCCATAGACCTTATAAAAGTGAGAAGCTGCTTTGTGTACTTATCATTCACAAATACTTCTGTAAAAGACAGAAACTGCCTGGATTTTACTGTACGCTTCGTGCTTATTAATTGCTTGAATTATATTGAATGGGAAAGAACAGTAAGAATGCAGTCACACACTTTCATTACTGCCCAGTAGAGACCTAAAAAGTGCCAAGTGTTTTAGTTCTGCTTTACTGGTATGCACCTGAAAGACTGTGAAAGGACACAGCAAGAAAGGTCAAGAAAAAGGGATATTACATACTATCCTATTCTCAGAGGTAGCCAAGAGGCATACATAGCACTTTAAGGCTCATCACAATGGTAACTTTGCATATCAAGTCATTTTAGCAATTCTTATTTATGCTAGATTCACTAGCATATTTCAACAAGTACCAGATTATCTAATAGCAGACAATTGGTCCTTCCATCAAAGATTATATTACACTTTCTAAAAGTTTGTGTTAATGGAGTACATCTAGAGAATCATACACTGTTACACATGACATTTCTGGAGGTGGATTTTTCCTGATGTTTTCTGCTAATTTCATGTTATATTAGGCTTAAGATGTCAGCAGGGATGTCCTCCTATGCAAAAAGAGAATCTATTTTAACTGTGTGTTGGTGTTGATTGCTCAATGTGTTTTTTAGATGCTTCAGTGAAATCTTTCATCTGAGTGTCAGGTACATTCTTTATATATTGCAATGGTGTTAACTCAAATTAAAGTGATATGTACTAGGGTAAATAAGTGAGTTGTCTAATATATGGATATAGCAGTACCCAAAGTTATGTGAGTAGCCAAATGTACCTAGCAGACCAACAGTAGTTTAAAAAAAAAAAGAGTTATATTTTATGGAATAGTCAGTAATGGTCATTAGACAGTAAAAGGTTGCAATTTTGTATTATATCCAAAATAAAGATCACTTCCAGTGTGAAGCATGCTGTTCTGAGTTTCCAACCTGAATATACTTTTTCTTTTTTTGAAAGGACAAAAAGGAACCTTTTCCTTATATCCTCCTTACAATATTTTCAAGCCTGAATGGTTGGAACTGAAAACTGCAGTTTTGTAAAACTGAGTAAAGCAAAATAATGAAGTAAATTCCAATAGACCTGCAGATTTCTCAACTCACCCCATTTTCTGTGGGAGTATGGCTGATGTGATGAGAGTTGTGGTACGTCACAGAAACCGGCAAACTTTATTTCTATTACGGCGGCTGAACTCTGTGGTCAAGGGACTTCCACTGACACCAGCTCATGATGCCCAAAGTTACAAACCTTTTCTGGAACCTGCTGTTGGAGACAGTCAGACAGGAGAGGCAGGAACAGAGGCAGTGTGTAGATGCCAATATTTTAGTTAATGGCTTTGATAAGAATGTGTTAGCTAGCACATTTTAAACATGACACAATCAGACAATGTAAACTTTCATATTCGAAGCTAGTCAAGTTAAAACCTAAGCTTTCTCTAAAGGTTTCACTCAACCTAGATGAGTTAAAGGTTTTTAAGTTGTGGTAGGAGACATGTTCTGACATGTTAGAAATCCTCACGTAAAGAAATTCTTAAAGATTCACGTAGATAGAAACTAGTAGCAGCTGCAGTGTCAAGAGCATAAGTGCTATCTACGAGAAAATTTGTTAAATAAGTGGGCAGATGCTTTCAACACTAGCTGCCATTTTTCAGTGGTCTTCACAAGTGGCCATAAGTAGAAAACATTACTGTAGCCCTTGAGGGAAGTGCACAAGAGATGCTCGTTTGAGGGCATTAGGGCTGATTGTACAGTAGGTGCCTAAGGCGCGAGAGAGGTTCAGAGGAGTCAGCCTGGGTGATGGAACCAGGCTCTGCACTGATGGAGCCAGGCTCTACATCAAACCCTGCCCTTGCTGGCTTAGACTGCTTCAGGTTGTCACTGGCATCCTTAAGACACAAGTCTCTCAAAGGCAGCTCAGATTTGGCAAAAAGCTGCGTTCAGCTCATTTTTTTTTTTTTTTTCTGGAGGTAGAGAATAAACAGCAGTGATGAGTGCCACACAGAAGCATATACAGCTGTGCTGAAACACATGTGTGTTTGCCTGACTCCTGGATGCCCAGATGTGCTGTATCCCCAAATATCCATACATTACAAGTGTAAAAGCCTCAAAGCGGGTATGTCCATCCAGCCCCAGAATGCATCTCTGCATTTCCCTGTGTGTTGTAGTAAATCAGTGTAACCTTGTCCTACCTTGAGCCTTAGACCATTCGGACTTATCCAAACCCCAATTTCTTCAGTCTGTAGGAGAGCTGTATGACTCACTGGCCTTATTAGAGTAATTGGAGAACTTTAAGTCTCCTAGCAAAATGTCCAAAGTCACTGTGACATAAAAGATGGGGAAAGGGAGGAACAGCAAAACACTTTGGTCTAATAATTTCTTCTAATCCCTTAGAGGCACTGATTGTTGGGATAGTCTCCATGGCACTAACCACCAAAAGTGCATGAAATATTTGTTGGGAAGTAATAGTTCCTTGCGGAGTTCACTTCCAGTGCTCAAAAACCTGTCCATTTAGAAACAAGCAACAACCATTATAACCTCTGGGACTGGTCTTGCTGTAAAATCAATATTAGAAGGTAATCACTTTATATCTGATGCATGAGCCTGGGTGATTTTACTGGCTGCCTGTTGTTAATATGGACCACTGCCTAATTGTCATTCCAGAAGAGGATCCAGATGTCCCTTACTCTCTCCCTCCAGCCCACCATGGCTTTCATTACCAGAAAAAAATTCCTAAAAGGTGATATCATTTACTGTTAGAAGCTGAGCAGGACAAAGGCCATCCTTCCTTGCACCTTTAGGCTAGTGAACAGATTTTAAAATTAACACCTCTCCTCAGCAGCAGAGATGCATGTGATTTCACCTACTGGTCCACATGCAGTCCTGCTTTTAAAGTCCTTCAAGCCTGTATCTTTTGCCATAAAATCTCAGTTCTTGTGCCTTCACATGTTGTAGCAGTGGTGTAGGATTTTTTCTCAACATGTTTACTACGGAGAGGTACAAATGTGACATTTGACTCCTGAATTCAGCAATTGTATTCCACATGTAGTATTCAAATGCCAGCACAAAAGGTACATGTGGACAGAGGTGAAATTTGCTCTCAGTCTTTTGGTTTACATTCTTAGCAGCTGAGTAGAGGCATTATTTACAGAAGATACATGGTCTTTTTTATGTATTATTACTACTTTTCTTCCCATGGAAATATTCTGATAATAATGATGAGTCTCAATTACCCACAAATCCAAGAAGATCTTCAGGTGGTTTAAGTCTACACATGTGCTTGCTGTAAAACGCTTCATAAGTGTACTTTGTAGTGTTTCACAAAAACATCACTGCCTGTTTGAGAATTGCTGTTTTTCTGAGGTTGTTTTGTTATGGAGAAGGTAAAAATGCAGCCAACATGGATATTATAGACAGCTTTTAACCCTAGAAACCACCCCTGTTTATATTAAATTTGCATTTGTTTCCTATTATTTAAGTGACTGCTAAAATCATGATGAAGGCCTTTCAGGCTATGATTTGCTAGACGTACCCAGAACCCTAATAAACCTTTCTATCAGTTTTGTTAGAGATAACATTTTCAAGAAAATATTTTCTCAACTCAGAGTACCATTACCTGTACTCTTCCTTTCCTAGACTGTTTAAATAACAGTCAGGTAAAGCTTGTTTTTTCAAGGATTAGATTTTCTGAGAATTCAGTCATGATTTTTGTTAGGCTGTGGAATACAAGTTGCATAGTGTTTCACTTTAAAAAAACCTTTAAATTAATTTTAAAAGTTGTGAGACAAAAAACTTCTCTTAAAGGGGGGGGTGGGAAATGTGTTTAATACATAGTCCTGAGCTTACTGTATATTTAAAGTAGATATATACCTTGCTGCTATGAATCTTTGACAAAATGCCAAATGTTGCATTGCCAAAGGTATAGCATTTCATTTATTTCTTTAGGCTCAATAGCGGTTACTGGTAACATGTGTTTGTAGGGTGTCAGTTCTGATGGAATTTTTTTACCTGGCCTGTTTCCAAGTAATGTTGGTATGTGTTTAAAATGCTTTCAAAATAAATCAGACTTTTGTATTTCTGCAATAGAAATTCCAGGCAGAGTGATAAAGTGGGATTCACTTGCCATCACATTTTTTTTTGCTTTATTATGGAAAGGGACTTTGTTCTTTTTATTTTGCTTTTTAGTAGGCTAAAACAATATAATAACGAGGAATAAGTACTCAGGACAAATGTCTAGTATTTTAAAGGAACTTCTACATAAGAACAGTATATATTTTTCAGCTCTCTGTCAGAACATGCTTTTAACGCCGTTTCCCTTATGCGTTTTTTTTTCTCTACCAAATCTGATATTTGTGTATTGCATCTTCAAAGATGTACTTCTGTGGCTCTGAAATTGTTGTCCCTTCCCTTTCTGAGACACAGAGACCTAGTATAGACCATCCCTTTTCATACTGAGAACTTATGTTGATTGCTGCGTACATCTGGGATCTCTTCCAGGGGAGGCATTGGACACATGCTGTATGTGCAATAGCTCAAGGATGCTTAATAACACCTTTCCCCCTAATTCTGTAAGGATCCCCAAGAAAAAGGAATAAGGCTGTGAAAAATGCAACTCTGTGGGTCCTCAGGACGTTGTAGCCTGGGAGAACCCTCTGTAAGCAGAATTAAGATGCCTGCCGGGAGCAGAGTTTCCGCAGCAGTACTCAGATCCTCTGATCTCTGCATGCTTTCCCCAGGTGACAAACTTCCCCTTCACTTTGTGGGCAACTGCTACCCTGGGCTCTTTCTCCTGTGGATGAATATATAACTTTATCAGCCCAGTAAGGTGGCCAGCAAAAGTTTACCAGCACTTTGTACCAGCTGTTCAAAAGAAATTACTTAATGCAGATGCCCGGGTTCATACACCTTACACCTGCATTTGCAGAGGTTCTGGGCATCCACAGATACTAGTCTGCTTTGTTTGTTCTTTCTGAAAATTTGGCCTGTCCTGTCTCAAGCTGAGCCTCTAAAGCTGAAATTCCACCCCCCAAAAAGTCAGTGACTGTTTTTTTGAAAAATAACAGGAACAAACAGGAGGTACAGCTAAGCTGGGTCAAATTTTGTGTCAGTTATTTTTAAAGCAAACAGATTGACATATATTAAAATTTGGCCTTTACCTTTGTCTGCCAGGGAACTTCTTGTCTTTCTTTAGAGAGAGAGATTGTATTTTCTTGAGGATAGACTTACTGTTGATTATTCTGTGCTGAGGTGGCTTTTTTTATTTTTCAAAGGATGTTCAAATTTAGAATGATTTTACAGTTTCATAACAACATAATCCATAAACTAGTTATAAAGTGTAACAATACTGAAAAAATAAGTATTCAATATCCAGCATTTACTGTGAATATGCAGTAGCAAATATTTACCGCTACATTTGCTTCCAAGTTTCATTGTATATCTGGAAGCTTGATAATAACACTTCATATTTTCTTACCAAACTGATAATGTGTTATTAATTCAGATGAAAAAAGAGGTAGCTCTACCAGATTCTTCTGTTTTGTCCCAGGTTTGAAATTTTATGAGAACCAGACTACACATTCCTCTGCTGTTAGACAGTATTATTTTCAGAGATGCTAACCTGTTAGTGATTAGCTCAGACTGGTGTCTTAGATGCTTGTGGTATCAGAAAGCCCTTCCCTGAGGACTTATCTGGTCCAAAGAGAATTTCCACATTTGAGCTTGAAAAAGATGGTCTGAACCTGTGTATATTCCCAACTAAGGGTCAAATCCCATGAGTCCATGGGAATTTTGTCTGAGTAAAGACTTCAGCATTTGACCCTTCGGGATTTATTTGTTTCTTGTACAGATGTTTAAGTCGTTTAAAATTATGTGGTCCAGTGTTCAAAGAATTAGCTGCCTAATAGACCTTTTGCTTCTAACCCCAGCTAATTCACTGTCTCTGCTTATTGGTGTCTTTGTACTTATCCTATATGGCAAATTAAGGAAAATTCAGGCCCCCAGTGAAACAATTATCAAGGAAAGTAAATTACAAAATATCACGGACTGTATGTGGCCTAAAAGGTCATTTTAGATTTATTTGTAGAAAATAGTTATCATCTGTATGAAATTGCTGTTGGTAGTGCCAGAAGGCAACTTGTTTGCTATATTTGTATGTTGCTCTATGCAAGATTCTGCTCAGTGATCCTGATCATTGCCTCTGTATGTTCGATTGCTTTTACCATAAATGTATATTTTTAGGGACTCATCTATGAGCTTTTAATTGGTATTTCCTTCTTCAGCCTATCACTTTAGCTCTTTATTTTGGCTGGATGATAGAATATCAGGACATGCCGTGTTCTATAACATTAATTTTGTGTTTTTCATGCACATACATACACATCTGTTTTCTCTGTATGTGCATTAAGACATGTAAGCACATCACAATATACAGATATTCTTTATGTCATGATTACCTGATGCTGTTTTCTACTAGGTTAGTGCAGAGTGTTCTATAGAATTTCTATATCTGCAAAGATATTAGCGTGTTCCCTCTTATGTGTGCTTGTGATACATGTGTCAGGCTCTTCTACAAATCTCCTGATTAAGGAAAGGCTACAGTAAACTGTATGGACAATATTTGCTTGTATTTGATATTTTTATTTTAATGTTTGTATCACAAACTCATTTTTTATGCTTTAAAGTTTGTTTCTTTAGATGGGCACCTTCAATCTGAAGTCTACCTAGTACTTAAGGGAAAAAAAACCTACTGACCTTGCAGCAACCAGCACCTGTGAAAGGGGAAGACTAGCCTGAGGTGGAAGGTCAAAAAAGCCAGGCTGACCTTATCCATGTAGTATCCCTGGAAATCTTGGTGCCAAGAAAAAAATGATCTTCTTCCTCAATGACTGCCGTATTCATACCATCTTTCTGAACTGGGCCTTTGCAGCTTGGAAATTAAAACAAAAGACAAAAAGTTTGTGTGGAGAGGCATTAAGGAAAAAAACGCAGCAACAAAAAAAAAAAAAAAAAAAGAGAGAGAGAAAAGGCAGGGTGATTTTTTCCAGAAAGCCTAATAGTAAATTTCATTTAATAATAAAGAATCTGACTGCTAATTTGAATGGGGGGCAAAGGAAGGAGAAAGAAATGGAATTCTGCTAGTTGATAGGCTTTATTTTCTTTTCCTCTACCTGTTTGCTTAGAGATGAAAACAATCATTTTTGACTCCTGTTTTTCTCCTTCTCTGTGAAATGTTGATATTTGCTACAACCCCTATAAAACTTTTCACCACCCTGCTGTATGTCTTTCATAACCAGTCATACGAAATGCCTTTCATAATCTTTCCACGGTCACAGTAGAGGGGAGGACACAAGAGTACTAATGCCATTTGCTTCTGCTAAGGACATGAGGAGACGGAAGCTGCATTTCTAAATTGGGCGCTGTGTAGTTTTACTTATTGATTTACAGAGCACTTATTATCATAGTAGAACATTATAATGAACATAGCTGAAGACTGAACATTTGTTGAAACATGTCTGAGGCATTTCTACATGTTGCTTGAGGGATGAATTAATTTACATGATGTTTTACTTTTTAAATAAAACAATTTATTATAGAAATCAAAATGTCAAATCTAAAGGCTCTTATCTGTGAGCTCTCATAAATTATTTCCTTGAAGCTTTTTTGGAGCAGGACTCTTCACATATTCCTCCCTCAAGCCTAAATTACACAAACAATAAGTAACAAGTTATTGTAAGTGTAATGGTAATTAACCATGAAAAAAAACTACTTGTTTTGATTTTAGTTGATTTTCCCTTTAGATAAAAGTGTCTATTTGCTGGGGATTTTTAAGATTTCATTGCTTCAAGTTTTCCAGTGTTTTTCAGCCTTTTGTTCTTAATTTTTTTAAGTGGTCACTTACCTGTGTATGTCATTAGACGAGTGTCTCCCAGGTGTGATTAGCCTCCTGTGTTCTTACAGTTTTTTGGCAGCAGCAGAGTGGTGATTTCTGTTTGCATGCTGGTGAGGTTCTGGTGATGAGCTGTTAAATAAAATGATCTGTCCCCAGGCCAACCAGTTGGTTCACTGCCAAACAGTAATCCAGTACAATTAAGTATCAAAGATTGGAGTACTCCATTACTGCAAGGGATCTCACTGCAGCCACCTGGAAAAGCAGAGAGCTCAAGAGGGGAAGGAGTGATCAGGACATTTATTTTCACTGGGGTATACTAATTTCATTGGGGTTTGTTTGAACACATGGGATTTGGATATCCATAAATTTAAAATTAGCATTTAAATTTTCAATTTCACCTTTATTTTCCTTCTAAAGCTAGGGGCTGAGAGAAGGACGAGATGAAAGTAGGAAAGAACTGACTCCATTTCTGAGACTACTTCTGCCGTTCTTGACTAACTTTCTTATTAAAACACAAGATTTTATGGTCCCATTGTATTTTCCTCTTCCATAAAGATGTTGTGTCAGTCGCTGCTGTTTTACTCATGCACGCATTTAAGCAGTTTAGTAGTGGCAACAAAGCTAGAAATTTGTCAAATTATTTAGCAAAGAGTTTTTATTGTTTACTTTATAATTCAGTGGTGTGAATGCCAATTTTGTGTTCCAGTACTGGTCTCAATCTGTTTTCCATAGCCTTGCAAGTAATAATTTTTAATTTGTGCAAAGAACACTGAATTCTGATGGGTGGAATTTTACTAGGATATGCCTTTTCTAGCCATAAGGACAGTAGCATTTTAAAACACACCAAATCTAAAGCAACATATTTTTAAAGTTCTGTAAATAGAGGAAATGGACAAACATGTTAGGTATTTGAGTATTTTGCAGCTAAAGACAGCTAATCAGATAGAAAATCACACCTAATGTACACAAAGGAGTGTTTAAAATCTTATTCTTATGTAATAACTCAAGAAAACCCTGCCTTTTTTTACTTTGAGCTAGACTCACTTTGTTGGTGCTTTAAGGTGTTTGAGTGTGAAAAGGAAGAAAGAATTTGGCCTATTTATCTCTTTCAGGAATTTAACAGTTGTAGAAACCTATAAAATCATAACAGTCTCATTGTTTATGACATCTGAGAAAGCCAGAGGATATAATGATATTAAATAAATGTTAGCACAGTCCTCTGAAGATATAGATAAAATACAGGTTTCACTGATGGAGAAACTGAGTCACGGGATTGTCAAATTATTTGTTATGCTTTACAGCTCTATCACAGTTGAAAATAGCGATCAGGTATTCTCAATCATATATTCCAGCTGTAGCTCCTCTCTCTAAAAGTGACTAAACTATAGTTTTGAGAAATATGAAAATATGTTGGAGAAGGAGAAGTCATTCAGATTTCACCAAGGCTGCTCAAAGATCTATGGATGCCAGATCTATCCCAGGGCAAAAATGAAAGAAGGAAACAACTAGGAAAATGAAAACTCTTTTAAGACTTGGAAAAGTTAAAAGAAATGCAAAAGCAGAATGAGTTAATACTAGCCAAAGGAGACAGGGGAAGTAAGAATAGCATTTCAAATATATTGGAGAAAAATAGAAATAATGGAATGAAAAAGCAAACTCAATAATAAATGAAGAGGGTGACAAAGTGAAATCTGGTTCTGAAATGGATGATGCACTGAGCTATTTTCAAAATCAGTCTTTGACAAGAGAAATAAAAGGAGTAAGGACATAATAGATCAAGTAATTAAGACATTTTCAAAATAGTTGTTGATAAAAAGAGTAAGGCAATACTTAGAAAAAAACAGAATAAATGCAAATCATTAGGTCTGGATGATAAGCATAGTATGGTCTTAAGAGACATAGATAATGAATTTACATAATCGCTAGTAATTATTTTTGAAAAGTAGAGTACAATTGAGGATTGGGAAAAAGCAAATTGAATACCAATCTTTAATAAAGGAAAAAAAAGAGTAATTCTGGTAATCACCATAGGGCTGCCTGTTGTTTATGAAGCCTAGTGGTGTGATAGGCACTTCACCAAAGCTGCACTCAATCACCTGTAGCCCAAAACAATTTAACTTTTGACTCAATGTGTCTTAGCTGAAGATTTTTTTTTGGTTCATTCTCTATATGTACATATCTTCATGATTACATAAAGATTTGTGGTGTATTTGAAGTAATAGCAATGATTAAGAAATAAGATAACGAATATTATTGCTCTAACTCTGAACGTTTTACCCCATACTTTCTCTTGTCTCCACTTGCTGAGCCCAAAGGCATTTCCAGGAGGCCAAGAATATCCAGACAGGTGCTACTTGCCTCCTCCCTGTTGCCTGTCCCCTCCGGTTGCCTCATGTAGAGATGAGTAAGTTTGAGCTGTGCTTCAAAGAGCTGTTGACCACAGTTTGTTCATGAACTACACACACACTCATACCGTATGGAAAGAAAAGTGAGCATGCAGATAAAATAACAGAAGTGGTCTTCTAGGCTTGCTTTCCCACAGGCTTATTGGGTGGAGAGTCTGACTGGGCTCTCTTTTACTCTTCCTGACACCTGAACTCAAGAAGGTGCCGCCAAGAGTTTAGGAAGAAGGAGGGATCATGCCATCTAGTGGAACTTTGCTTTTTCCAGCTCTTCTCTGAGGAACATGGAGGAGAACATGGGTTCTGAAGATCCAAGTGAACCTTGGACCACTTTCTGAGGAAACACAGGAATGCAGTTTTCAGAAGATATGACACAGTGAGGGGAAAAAATTAATTTAAGTGCAGAAAATCTGGCAAAAATATTTGGAAACTGTGATTTTATAAAAAAATAATATGGAGGAAATAGCTTCATAGATCTTTGCTTAAATGAAGGGATAGATAAAGAATTTTGCAAAAGGTTTTGAGCAGTTGAGATGAGCTTGAACATGCCCATATTGCCACGTGAATTTTCCACTTAGTTGCAGGAGTGCAAGTTGTGTTTTGGGGATGGAGTAAGGTGTCCAGAAGTGTTCTGCAGATGTGAGTGAAAGACTTAATTTTTTGATCAGGTGATTAAGGAAGGGGCGGTAAACAGACCATTCATTAAATCTGCAGGTCATACTAAAACTGGGAGGTGTTGCCAACACCAGTGTGGACAGCGTGCGAAGATATAAAAAGAAGTGAAGACAGGTTAGAAATATGGACAGGAAATCACAAAATGGGATTCAACCTGGCAAATGGAATCTGATACATCTGCTGAAATAATAATGCAAAACGCAGATCTTCAGCAGGAGAAAGATGCTTGTAAAAATTGATGTTGAGAAAAGGCCCAGGGGTGATAGTGGGCAGCAAATTGGGTACAAGTTTACAATATGAGACGACAACCCGACTGGCCCCCCTCCCCAACAGTTCTGTTCTTGCTTGTGTCACGTTATAGAACAGAAATGGAATAGACACCGTCTACAGACTATGATAAGTTATAATACTGCACACAGCTTTAGGCATGTCATAAAACAATAATAGATATGAATAGGTGTAGTAATTGGAAGCTTTCTCATAGTGAAATGAGACTGGACAATGAATTTTGAAGCATATAATAGGAAGTCATTCTGCACGGATGGATGAACGCTGCTGTCTTTTTCAGCTTTAATTTTCATGTTTCTGTACAAGGCAAGTAAAATGAACGGTAGTTATTGTTTAACCAAGTATCTTTGCACATCAAACATGTTAATTTCAGTTTTTTCTGGGTCAGGTATTTTGTTAACCATGACATCTTGGCACCAAATTAACAATAATAAACTGCCCCTAGCCCAGGTGGTTCAGTTCATTGAAAGGTGATCTGTAGTAGTATGTGTTAGTTTTCTTCCCTGAAATAGTAGATGAAAGAAGACTACCCAGAAGAAAAGACCATTTTAAAACATGCTTATCCTTACCTGTGGGTTTAGATTTTTGGACATCTGAAGTTTTTTCAGCCACTCAGTCAAAAGTCACATTATATATGTGTAAATACATATACATATAATTATATACTAATATGTATATCCAACTCTAGTGTAGTCAGGTAGTGAAACCTGATAATTTACTCTGTAATCTGCATAGATGACACATCTTTTAACCTAAATCTGCTCTCCTAGAAGGACTCTGTATTTGGCAGAAGCAGAAATACAGGGTATACTGTCCTTTAGAACAGTGGCACCTGAAGTAAGGTACAAAAGGGTAATAGTTGCTAATAGCCCTTCAGTAAGTACAGCTGTTGCTCCAGGCATGTGTGGGTGCTGCAGACCTTTTGATTTGTATCCAGCTGTTTTTCTCTGCTTTTGGTGATTCTAGAAAGACAAGTGGGTCCTATTTGCCTGGGCCTTTTTGCCTGTGCTCTATTTCTTATATCGAAAAGCATGTTTATTACCCAGAGTTAATACAAACAGGTGAGATCCCAGGCTGCTAGATAAGCGTATCTCCCTTGCCCATCCTTCACAGGACACGGAATATGTAGATATTATCCATTATAGTTTTTCATGTCACACCAACTACTGCAGAATGTAAGTATGTCTATTGATATATGGATAAGAAAACAAAATGGAGAAATATGTATTTCAGTAATGTTTCTACTATAGAAGGAACCAACAAAGATTTTTAGTTACTAATGTAATTGAAAATTAGTTTTTATTAAAATGAAAGGATCTACTGCTCTTTCTTTTATTTCATAAAAGTATGTCTTAATATCAGCACAGAAAGGTACTTGTTTGTTGACCTTCAGTGAAGCTGCCAATACAGTTGAATGTTCTCTCTAACACTGACCATTTCTGCTACTGGTAGATGAGCCTGTCTCAAAGTCTTATAATCCCAGAAATGGGATTTCATCATGAAATAAATATCACATTTAGGAGTTTCTACTAGTGTAATGGTACTTTACCATGTCGGGTTTTCTTTCACCCTTACTTAGATATATTAGCAATGCACTTATTAAGACAGAGAGAGACTCTTCAGGTTAAGTAGCCTGGTTGTATATTTATATGTACCAAGCTAAAATCATACAAAGGACCAAAACTGCAAGAGAATAATACATTATTTCCAAGTAATATTGAATGAAGCAATAGTTCCTTTTTTTCTCTAACAATCAAATTAAGGGTTATAAATAAAGGACTAAGCCCAGAGTGAAAATTAGAAGTTGAAATGAATATTTGGAAAAGATGTACAGACTCTTCATTTTTATTACAGTACTTGTGCTACATCTGTGTTGATCAATTTACAGAGTTTGAGTCTCCACCTCATCTGTTGAATACGCATCTTAATACCTTGTTAAATCAGCTTGTTAAAACAGCTTTTGATTTACTGTGCTCATGTAAAGGTTTCCGATTTTTAAAACATATATGCTGGTGCACATGTACAGCATTTAAGATCAGAACTGGGTTATTAAAGTTACTCATTTCTCATCACAGCTAAAAAGGGCTAGAATTGCACATTTATCTGTAGAATAAAACATGTAAGCTTCTTACAGGGCTTTTTGACATTGCCAGCATGGTAGGTCTTTTCTTACCAGGGTATTTATTTCTGTGTGTATTTATTTCAACAGAGAGTTGGATTTTAAATATATAGTTCAACTACAGAAGAAAAATAATAAAAACAATCTGGAGTTCTGAAAAGGCTGGATAGAGTCCTTACTAGAGGAGAGACAAAACAGTCCAAAGTTCTAAAGTGTCCATTCCCAGTCCTGTAAGTGCAGGTACCATAACTCACACTGGCTGTAGGTGCAGCCTGAAAAACATAAGGTTGGAAGACCATGTCCCTGAGATTTGGTTCTCACAGTCTCCCACTTCAAGAGCTCTTCAGCAACAAGTTGCAGGTATACGCTGGCCAAGCTGGTGACAATGGGATTGTATGTGGAAAGAAAGAATTCAGGGATATGATGACAGCTACGTCTCTCTATATAGATTAATCATGTAGACATAAATATATTGGCTGGATTACTTTTGGTGATAGAGATGATCTTAAGTAAGGTGAAAAAAATAAAAACAGTAAAAAGGACTGACGCAACTCTGTGATGCTTTGGCAATCAGTGCCACAATACAATTGTTACAAATAAAATGCCACAAATAAAAACATGGCTATTTTATAAGAAGTTTCAACACAATTTTGTAATTTTTTTGTAGTGCTGGTTTTCAGTATCATACAAAATAAAAAGCTGCCACAACTTCTATAGGACTGTTGTTTTTGCTGTTGTATTTAGGAAACGGAAGCAACAGACAGAAACATAATGCATAGAAGCAAAGTAGTTTCTTAAACAGCAGATTGCCTCTGTTGCAGGTATCTTAACTTCTTAGAGCTGGTTAACGCTCTTGGTAGCATTCCTAGCTTTTTAATAGTTTCTATCTCACTTCTGCCATTTTATGCGAAGTACAGTAAATGGGTGAGAAATTAAGTAAATACCCAAGGGAGGATCAAAATAATTTATACTACACCACAGACATTTCAAGTCTTGCAGTCTCTGAGCAACCACTTGCTGAGCTGAGTAGCTCAAAATGGTAAAGTATACTCCATAAATCAGAAATCCAAGTCAGGGTTTCTGAAAAAACATTATTTTGCCAATGTTTTTATTAAAAACAGTACCAAATATGTAGTTTAACATAGACCTTTTGCAGATTTCAAGGAATTTGAGGCTTTTGATAAAACAAACTGCATTTAAATGAACAAGTGGTGTATTTAGAAAGATATATAGTTATAAAGCTTCCTAATAATGTTAATCATATTTACACAAAATACTTTGTATAAACCCAAGAATTTACTGTGTATCTGAAAATATATGACCATCAAACTGTGGTGTATTTGTTTTAGAGGAATATATGTTAATTGTGTATGCATGTGAAGTTAGTGATCACCAGAGGCAAAAAATAGATGGGTTTGGAAATAAAAATCTTCACTTTATCTATGGAATGAATATATAGTATATTGCTATATAATATTATATTTCACACTGAGCTTCGAGGCCATTGTCCCTAGGAATGAGGAAGACAGTGAATTCTCCATATCTCAGACTCTGAGGAAGCAGCAAATTAGTGCCAGTTAAGGTGTTTGGTTTTTTATCGTGTGAATGCATCTGGTAGAAAGGAAGCCTACAAATTAGCCTTTATTTAGGCCAGGCAATAATTGTTACAGGGTAACAATTTTAGTTAATTATTCTGGACTTTTTCATTTTTTTGGTAAATGGCACCTAGCAATAAAGTTTCTGCTATTATCAAATGCAGGTACTGTGTCCTGTGATTTGAATGCTAGTTTGTTTGCAGGTATTTATTTGATTGATAGAAAACATAAACTTTTACCCCACAATTGGAAGATAGCAAGGAAATTACGCTTATTCTGCTTAGTTTTATGCATTGTGGCTTGTGTCTGCTAATAACTGACAAGACAGTTACAAGCATATAAGAGGATGGGCATGAAATGATAAAATCAGGAATGTGATTCAAGTACCATTTAGGATGGAAAATCTAGAATTTTAAAATGTTTTGTGGTTCTAACAGTAATGCTGCTTTCATTACTACTGTACCTCAAATCAGCAGAGAGAAAAGCTTCTGAAGTTAAGATTACCCGTAGGATTTGTAAATCAGATTGATGGAAGTAATTGGTAAACTGCTTAATCAAGCCTTGCTTGGAGGTGAATAAAGACTGCGGGGGTAGAAAATGTAGGCTGTGTAAGTAACCCAACAAGTCAGTAGAGTTCTTTTTTCTGAAAGAAACAAAGATAGCAGTAATTAATGACCCTGACTCTGTGCCAAAAAAGCTTTCTTCTGACAACTCCAACTTAATTAAAACTTAAGACATTTCAATGGCCTCAGAAAGCCCCTGATGGGGTGAACTCTTGCAAACTCGTGAGAAAATTTTGTAAATTAAAGGAAAAGATGTGTGTTACCACTGGTGCCATGACTCTAATCCCTGGCAGTCAAAGAATCTATTTAGCCAAAGCCTTTTCTTTTAACTGGCTCACACCTGCAGGCTTACTGGCACTTCCTCTGTACCAGAGAAGGCAGTTTTTGTATTTTAGGGAAGATCAGATAATAGGAGTCTTGCTGTTACTTTTGTTTTTGTGCATTGTTCATTAGGCTGTGAGTGTTGCAGGCACACTTGATATGCTTGGCTAGCTTGGGGGCAGAGTAGTGGCTGAATGCTTTAGGTGGTGCAACATTAGTGAGGATGGGCTGGCAAAAAAGTAAGTTTAACCCAGAAGTGCTTCAAATTAAAACTCACAGCTGATGAGGCAAGCTGAAAGGCAGAGCCTGCTGTTCTTCACACATCCAAGATACAAGGAACAATATTCTGCACTGGACAGTGCTGGATTTAGACAAAAGGAAATGGTGCTTTCAGATTCTCCTTGCTCCTTTATATTAATGTAATTTTTATTCATTATAGACCAACTTGTGTAAGAATCCTCCCCAGGTACACTGTATGGAAAGGAAAGTTCTGTTTGCATTGCAAGGAGGCAGGCTATTTTGTGAGTTGACCTGTCTATTAATAAACGTGGGATTAAATTCTAGAAATAACATCGGTTGCATACTAATTGGTCTAAATGGTTACTTGATTTACATGAGAAAAAAAAAAAAAAAAAGAGTTTAATTTCATCTCCTGTTCTAGAAAGTGCTTTTGTGCTTTATATTGTGAAAATCTCCACCCTGTGCTTTCTGTGTCCTTAGGTAAATCTATATAACTGAGGCAGTGTAGAAGGTAATATTCTGGATTGCCTTTTCCTTTTTGGATGTTATGAGAGGATGTACTGTCTGACTGGCACTGAAAAGCCTTGCTCATGTATAGATCAAGGCTTAGGTATATTTTTTAGATGTAGATACTGGAGGAAAGGATAGAGAACTCAAAGCACTCATGAATCTTTTCCTTTGAACTCTTTTGAGAGTTTTGATGAAGCT
>NW_024881330.1:33267885-33280385 GCF_018691265.1 Tyto alba | reverse complement strand
ACAGATTAAGTGGGGAGATTTCTGAACTACTAATTTTTGATCACAATGCAAAATATGCCTAGAACATAAGCACTTCAGTTTGCATTAACTATAAACAAATGTCCAGTGGTATTTAAACGTGTGACCATAAAATATTTCTGCTGTCATATCCTTACTAGTTAGCAGCTGTTACAATAGTTTCCAAACATCTATTAAGTAAAGGAAGACATTTTGTAATATAGATTAATAGAAATGAGCAAGAAGATGATAGGCAAAAAAAGCTCTAGGATACAACTGTCTTTTGTTCTTAGTTGGAAAAGTGTATAAACAGACTAAATTGCAGTATGAATGTTAGACTTGAACTGAGTTCCATAAGTTACACTGAGTGTAGGTTAACATGTTTAATTTCAGACATTACTAACACTAATCAGATAGGGATTTTTAAAAACAATTTATTCAATTTCAATGGAATTTCTATTTTACTAGCTATAATCTCAAATATGTAAATGGTAGCCAAAGCTGGATGTGATGTTTCAGTTAAGAATTTTTTTTTTTTGCCCATTGTTTCTTCTAGTATCTTCTTGCCAAATCTTCTGGAGCGCTTGTAATTTCCTCTGTACAGAGCCCAACAGGCTCATCAGCAGCAGAAGGTAAACATAATAGATGTGAGGAATTTCTGGAGATTTATGAGGTTTAGCTTTCTGAAACATACACTGTATCTGGCAATCCTAGGATGTGGCCACATGTGGACTCTGCGAATTGAAAATGTTATAAATGGGGCATCATTTAGCCCTTGTTAGGAATAAAATTTAGGAACAAAAGATGCATTCTGCAATAGCACTTAAGTATCATCTCTGCCCTGCAACAGCATGTTTTAGTTCAAAAGGATAATCATCAGGGAGGTTAAGCTTTTGTTAAAATGTCTATGAAATTTGACAAACAGATTAATATCCTTATTATTTAATAAATTAAGCTTACTACCTACAGTCACCCATATCTCTTCATATTGAAACAATCAGATCAGAGATCATTATACAGTAACCTAGGAATATGAAACTACTCTGAACTAAGGAGATTGGCATTATTATTATTTGGTATCAAAAGCTTCAGAGCAAAAAATGTAAAAGTACAAGCCTCATAACTGTACCATTATTCTAAACATTAATTTGTTAAATTCTGCCATCTGTTTATGAAAATGTAATTGAAAAATTGCACTCCTACATCAGTTTATTGATCTGATAAAAGAAGATACATTAACAAAGACAGAAATATGCCATCCTAATGATCATGATAATATCACTGCATGTTAAAGTGCTCTTTTAACCTTTTTCAGTGGGCTTTACTGATATTAATTAATCAGCTTGAATGCTGTCAACATCTCAAACACTAGAGTGCTAGTTCCAATTCTGTGCCAGGCATTTCTCTGCATCTTTTTCTTTTATATGTTTAGCTAGAAGAGCCTAGAAGAGCATTAGCAGAACAGTAGAGAGAGGCCTCTTCTTCCTGCCCATTGTTTACCCGTAGTATTGCCTGATGGAAGAGTTCATGTCCATAAGCCTAGGTTTTTCATGGCCCGTTTCATCACCATTCTCAAGGACTTGCATAAATGAATGATGGGATCATTTGGAGATAAATATTGCCGAGAATATCACTTTAACCATCGTCATCTTCCACAGTATACTAAAACAGAAAAAAAAGGTAGCCTTTGGTGAGAAAGATAGTTAAACAAAAGCTTCTCTTACTTCTGAAATGAATGACACTTGAAATGTTGCTCCTTAGTGTGTTTAAAATCGAAAAACTTTGCATGGATGCCTCATGCTTTTGTTTCTGCCGAGTAATAATGATCTGGGATGCTTCTAAGTGTAGTAACCTAATTGCTAAGATCGAAATGATAACCATTTGCATATCAGCTTTGGGCCAATAACTGATTCTAAAGGACACTGTTTCCAAAAGTTTCTGTGTATTGATTTTCTAGCATTTCTCCCCTTTCACTAACATTGTGAGCAGAGTGAATCTGGGAGAATGAACATTTTTACCTCCCAGCATTCATGTGCATGTTCATGAAATGTGTGGGCACCTTAAAAGCACTAATAGTATTTTTTGAGCTTCATTTGGAAGATAATATATTTCAAAGACCAGAGTATAAAATAGCTAGATATCATTGGAAAACAACATTTAATTATTAATGAAACCAAGACATTGGCTTGGAATGAGAAGCGACTGCTTGTTTACTGGAGATTTTACAGCAAAGGTAAATAATGAAATCTCTTTCCTAAGCTAACCTACATGGCAGTTTTGATTTAAAGGTATTTCTTAATATGGAAAATACAAATAAACATTTTAACTCCCCTGCAAAATAGGAAAATAGTCTTGAGTTTGTGCTGGTTTTGTGTGCATTTGTCACGAGCAGCTATTGTGGAAGTGGGATTACTGCCTGACAATTTCATCATGTCTGTGAAAGTAATGATTAGGAGGTGAAGTAATACAATGATGCTAATCCAGCTTTTTATAATCAGCCTCCTATGTATATAATATTTATGTTATTGTCTGTGTAGGGTTTTCTTTTCCTAGAAGCATTCCTTATCTACTAGAATTCTTGTTTGACAAATGAGATTGGATTACCAAGTCACAGCTGTATACACTGGTTGATGTATTGCTGTAGGATTGATAATTCAGAAAAGCAATGCAGTATTTGGGGGTTAATTTTCTTTTCTTAGATACAAGAACTAATGCTGCTTGCTAGATATTTTCTTCATTTTTGTTATCTAAGTTTTACCAGGTTTAAACTAGTTATTGAGTCAGTTAATGTAAAAAATGTTGATATGCTGTCAATATTAATGTAGATGTCAGTCCAACACTAGTCCCTAATGTATGTAAGAGCAAGTATTTTTTACCTTGATACAGAGAAGCAGTCATGTGTGAGATTTAATATACATCCTAATCTATCTTGTCATTGCACTAGCCATGGGTGATGTGCTAATGTATGGGCAACCATTTTCTTTTTCTCTTCACACAATGGGATAGATACACATGAATGACAGCCAAGTCTGCAGTCTGTAATTATTTGGAGGGCAGTTAGAACATACAGAATGAACACAGTAGTTTTACTTATAGACTTAAAGTCTATGGCCCTTTTTTTTTGTTTTAATTTTCCAAGGAATCATATGATCACTAATAATTGGGGAAAAAAAAAGAAAAACAAACAAACAAACAAACAAAAAACAAACAAAAAAAAAAAAAACAAAACAAAAAAACAAAAACCCAAACCCCAAGAAAAGACTAAACCTAACTAAGATTCATAACACAAACAGAGTTTGGAATTTCATTTCTGAGTTCTTACACACCCAGCCAAATATTTTTAGGTATTTGAATACATTCTTTGTGCTGACATCATCATTTTGATTCAATTTCTTGGCAAAATATATGCTTTATAATACAGAAGATTTGTCATCAAGTATTTCTGAAAAGTGAATAATCAAATGAGCTCTTTAATTGAATGTCCCTTCTATATTAATTTTCCTTTTCCCTTTCTCCATTTCTTTTTCAAATTGTGAACAATTATGGAAATATGGGATTGTGAATATAAATTGACACAGTGTAAGATAAGCAAGCAAAAATTAATGTCCATATCATGTCTCATCTTTGTGCATGTTGGCAAAACCAAAACCTGAATATTGCTTTTTATATAAGACATTTTGATGAGATTGCAGTTTCCTAAAAAACGAGTCCAAAATTACATATTTCTTAACGCAGCTTGAGTCAACAAATCTTTGACTTCTCATGTTAATTTATAATATAGCTTTCTTTTGTTCCTCTTTTCAAACTGTAAGAAACTGTCTTTACGCATTCAATCTGTCTTTGTGTGAGAGAAAATGAAAATGAGGCACACTGTCCAGATCATAAAGATAAGCAACTGCCTGCAATTTCAGCATTATTTTTGCTACATATTTAAGGAGGGAGGGTACATTTTCTCCCCTATGGTTGGATGCTATTATTTGTAGACTAAAGCTATTGCTTTCCTGGCACCTTCCAATGTTCCATTCAGAATTAAAATCACTATGCACATCTTCACTAAATTGAGACTGGTATAATTTCAACAATGGAAACTGAGTACAAAATTCTGCACACAGTGCTTTATATGGAAATATTCCATGTAGGAAAGGAAAAAAAAACAATCCCAAAACATTCTATTTTTAGAATATATGTTATAATCCCCATACTACTTAAGTTTCCTATGAGTATTCTTCTTCTCTGAGAATAGTAATATAAAGCTAAATTGTTACCTTATGTTTTCATGGGGTAGGTTTGTGACCACTGACAGTTATAATTTACAATGATTATGGACATTAGCATACTTGACTGTTGCTATTATTTTTATTTCAAATATAAAGACTTTCAGTGAACTAACGGTATGAGAAGTGGATGTTTTATCTTCACAGAATAC
The DNA here is from genome assembly GCF_018691265.1 of Tyto alba. NCBI lineage: Eukaryota > Metazoa > Chordata > Aves > Strigiformes > Tytonidae > Tyto > Tyto alba. The sequence continues at coordinate 33,275,962 of NW_024881330.1, read as the reverse complement.
TACAAAGATCCTACTAGGCTATAGCTACAGTGATGCACCAGCACTTATTCACAGTCAATAAGGAGTATTCATTTGCACCTGTGAGAGAATCTTGTGTAAACCCATAGATTTAGTCACAGTAGGTTCTAATGTCTGTCTGTCTGAGTCTACTGATCTATCTAGCTACCTGCTACATCACATAGGATCTGAATATTTGTTCAAGTTGCTAAAAGGAAAGAGGGATGGTATCAAATGCTTTAATTTGCAAATAATTTCTGCTCACTAAAGAGTTTATAGTGGCTTCTTTGTCACTACTTATGCAAGTAAACTCTATGCACATTTCAGTGTGTCTAGGTTTCTGAATTAGAAGTATAAACTTTGTTGAGAGACAAGTGATGTTGAGGCAGTATGACAGACAGTAGATGTATTCTCACAAACTTACAACTTTTGCAAGGTCAACATTTTCAGAATATCCATTCAAATTAATCATCAATCTACCACCTTTTATAACTCAAATCACAAAATCTATTGCCAGTTACAATTTATGCCAGGGTTTAAATCTGAATTTCTTACCTGTAAATGCTACCATCTCCTCTTGTTGTAGATTAGTGGCGTTGTTGGTAGTATGTCAACATGTAGGTACTGTGAAGATCCTGAATTAAAAATATCTACAATAAATTGTTGGAAAGCCTAAGAATATTGATTTGAAATTGAACATAGGTGCTAAATTTTTCAGGAGGAGTAGGAAATCAGGATTTTGGCTTAATATAAGGTGTGTATCTGTGATTTAAATGTTTATCTTCTAAGTGTCTAAAAGCACTCTTGTAGTACAGAAGAACATACAAACCAGTTCGTTTAGTATCTTTGCAACCTGTCATGTTAATATATAAATACATGTGCATATGTATTTAGACAAGTCTAAAAACATGCATTATTTACATGCTGTAAGAGATTTTTTCTGAACCATTACAGTCTATTATGTAAATATGTATTTAAAGGGCATAATATTTTTTTTTTTATTTCATTGGATTTTTGACTTGATAGGTCATAATGGCTAAGATCCCTTACACAGTACCTCATAATTTATTTCAGTCTGTATTATAGAAGTTACTATGATGTTAATGTGAATTTGCATATAAAATATGCTTCAAGAAGTTACTGTACACATAAAGATTAATAATTCACTGATTTTAAATGGAAGAGAGAACATCAAAACTGATTAGTTCACATAAGGGTAAGATTCATCCTCTCTGCAGAAAGCTAGCACAAAAGCTAGGAATCATTTAAGCCTCACTTAAGGCCTCAAAATGCAGCTTAAATGGATTTTAACTGGTGCATAGGCTTTGCTCTGGCAATCGGTGAAGTAGTGAATTTAATCCATAAGAGAATAACGTATTTCTAAATGCTCCCCATTTCTAGAAGTGAATTAAGAGGTCTCCTAGGAGCTCTCAACTTCCAGCAGTCCCCCAAATTTTACCTTATTGTTTTCAAGAGAAGTGAAATCCAGTTTTAGAAGAAACATGTAAAGTGACTTTCTGTGAAGAATCCCATCTGTTTTGGGTCACGTCTGTATCAGCAATGGAACACAGTACAGAGATGGCCGACCTAGTTCAGAGTATATAGGTACATCCACTATAGACTGGGGACAATTATTTATCCCAAATTTATATTCCAGATCATTCAAATTTATATTCCATCTCATAGTCCATAATTAAATATGGAATTTAGCCATTCAGTGGATTCTAAGATGTCCTCAAGTTCATTATTATTCATGGAAACTGTGTGTTCATCTGGTTATTGGGATGAAATTTAGTGTTTGGATATGTTGACTTTCAGTCAACAGATATGACTAAACAGAGGCAGAAAAGAAAAAAAAAATGGGCTCAGATTGTTCTTTACCAGCTAATACTTCTAGTTATGGGACAGTGCTGGCACTAGTAGATGGTTTTGTAATAGGAACCTGACAGCCGCCAGTAGCAGATGCTAAGGGAATGAACAGAGGAAGAAGTCAAGCATATAGTCATGCTTCCCTGGCATAGCATCCCAGCTTCTGGCAAGTTTTCCAGACATCTAGTTTTCAGCAGACCAGGCTTACGCTGTGAGCACAGGAGAAACAAAGAATACCTACAGAGTTAAATAATGGAGAGTGTCTCAGGGGGGACAGTAGGAAAAGGGAAAGTGTGACTTGGGCTCCAAAACCTGCTGGGAATGAGGATGTCAGAGGAAAATAGACCTGTCTAGATAATTGTGGAATGGCAGAAATGTAGTTAAACTGGATTTATGTTGGGTGCTGGTTGTTTTAAAATACCTTTATCTGATATTTTGTTTCTAAGCAATATGTTTTGAAGTAGAACAGCTGTTTGTAGGATAAGGCCAGGCTCAGATTGCAAGAAGAGCTGCAGGGCCTAAATTGAGTCAGGCCTGTGGAACAATACCAGTTTATAATACACAAAATATGCAAAACACATTGCAATCTCAATGTAGAAGCTGTGCAGAGAGGTAGAGGTACAGGGCAGAGCCAAGAAATTCTTCCAAAGTCTACATAAATCCCAGGAAACTCAAGTGAGACCATGTCCCATCCAGAGATGCTTTGCAGACAAGGGCTTGCATCCTTACGGCCAAACTCTTCTCTGCTGGAGTTACTCCTGCTCATTGGGAAGGCGGAATCCTCTACTCTGTTTGAAAAAGAAGGCAGAAGTGGAGTTCAGTTTGCAGTCATGTCAGCCTCACCTTACAGAGGTTTCAGCTAATGTTTTCCAGTGGGGTTCACAATAAGCAACCGTAAGTTCAAGGTTTTTGAATAATCTGTCAATGAATCAGTGCAGTAATTGCTCGTGAGGTGCGTGACACATATTGAGCCCAGGGTCAATTGGTAGCTACCTGGCCCAGGAGGGATGCCACAGAAAAGGCCCCGTGTCCTTGACTCTTCCTGTAGGGCAAATTGTTCTGGCAATAGATAAGGATTTTTATTTCAGTGAGTCTCTTCCAAACATAATAAAAATCAAAGCTAATCTGAACTAGCCTAAACCTGGGTAATGTACTCACTGGTCACGATTACTCTTTTAATTAGAATCGACTGACTAGGCAAAATTAAGAATCATATTAAAGCCAGTTGAATTGTTTTGTTGTGGGGTAGGTGGATGTTGTTTTTTTTTGTTTGTTTGTTTTGTTTTTGTTTTTGTTTTTTTTTTTCATTGTTTTTTTTTTTGTTATAGCAACCTGTTGAGTGGTAAGCCAAATTCTAATGGGCCTTGAGGAGAAAGGTCCTGATGGGAACAGAAATGCTTCTCCTAGATAGGCTGTGCCAGGCCTGCTTCAACATAGAATGTAAATCAGTATCCTGAATTAATGTGGTGCAGTCTTTAAATACCTTGCTGAACTGAGGCCTGGGCTGTGCAGGGAGAACCCACAGAGGTAAAAATGTTTCTAAAACTCTGTCTGTGTCAGATGCTACATGACACAGGTCTGAGGCAAACTTAATTCCCTTCATTTTCCCCTATTTTCTTATCTTTTCCCCCTTCTATTTTAGGCAGATCCATGGGTTGAATAACTGTCCTTCTGGCTTTATACATAGAGATAGACATATACAGATAGATGTCAGCTTCTATATCTGTAATGGAATTTCTAGAGTATCACTGAATATACGAAGTATTAAAATTAGTTTAGAAAAGGTAATAATATTGAGCATTTGTATAAAAATAATTCAAAGAAGTCCTCTGGAACATATGGATAGGAGCTGCATACAATTGTAAAGCAAAAATATTAAAAAATATACATCATTTGGGGGCAGAAATTATTTGACCTATGCTCTGTGTGATAGTAATTTCTTCACGTTCATATTCTGAATGTTTACTAGTATATTTTATAGGAAGTCATTACAGAACTTGTTTGAAAACCTCTTTTTTAGTGATTATGGATCTCATCACTTTTCAATTTTGAGGGAAATACCAGATGTTACAGTTCCCTATGGTGGGCCAATTACTTGCTAAATTCTTATTATTTTAATACAAATCAAATAAATTGTTCAACTATGTGAGCCTGAAAAACTTTTTGCTTTTGTTGTTGTTTAGTTTTGCTTTTTTTACATAACTTTAAAACATTCCACACCAATTCTTTTTCTAGTTTGATTAGAAGAATCATATGGGCCTGGATTGAGACCTCACCACTCAGCTTTTGGCCTGGAGCAAATTTTCTTAAAAAGCCTGTGAGAAAGAGATTGGAGGGGAAGGAGGGAAAGGAAGGAAGGAACGAGGGAAGCCTCAACAGTGGAAATGCTGACTGAACCTTAACTATAGCATCGTGAATGGTGACGCTATAATGCAATGCTAACAAGGACTCCTGAGATAAATACAACATCAATTAAAGGCTTGCAGGTGTGTCACTAGGGGTAGATAAAAAGAGAGAATGGGAAAGGATTTGTGCCAGAAGACCTTATGGTTTTGTAGTAATTAGTAATCTGTGCAGGTGTCTATTATGACTAACTGACAATAAATCTTGGTTTCTGTTTTGAATATTGCTTTTGTTTCCCAAGTTCCGTGCCTGAAGGGGAGAAAGAAAATGACTAGAAGATTAATTACTGCAATGGTTACTCCCAAAAAGATAAAATGGAAAGTAGTAATCCACGGAATGAGATTAAATGTTCTTCTTATTATTTTCATATTTTATTTTGATAACAGAAAACTGAAGGCAGTGTAGGTTGTGTGGGGGAATGTACGTACTGATTTTTGCATAATGATGGAAAAATAAGCCTACTTTGTCAACAGCTTTTCTTTGAGTTTTGTGCATAAGGGAAATTTTTTTTCTACTTCAGCAAAATGATGGAAAGGTATCCAAACCTTCAACATTTGTGGAGTAACCTCTAATTGTAAGCACAGTGACGAACTGTAAGAAAATTTTACCATAGAGCTATGTTTTCCTTAGCCTCTCCATCTGCTCGTTTTTGACACCCCTGTCATTAACTGTCATTTTCCTTTAAATATACAGTGAAGCTGAAAGGCCAGCTCTACATCACATCATTTCAGATTAGGGGCAGTTCCTTTGAGCTGAGCACTGTTTAGGTGTCAGAAAGAAGTCTCTGACCTCTCTCGTACCACACTGCCGCAGGGCCTTAATTAGTACTGACTCCAGCCATTACTGCAGAGAGGACAAAGGCGACCACATCATTTTTCTACTTAGGAAGTTAGCGTCTGACCTAATAACTTGTCCAGGCTTGCAGGACACTGTAATGGCCACACAATGGCAGTGGGGATTATTTGTCAGATTCTTTCCTTCTCTAAAGGTAGGATAATCAGGGAAGTTAACTATTATATCCTTCAGTCTTGCAAGGGTTGTTTTAGGGTTTCACTCTGTTGATTTGTCCTGGAGAAAATGACAGAGAAGTCAGATATTCAGAAAAATAGAGCGGGTGATAACAAAGTGTAGAGTGGGTTTTGTCCTGGCTAGAAACATCTGATTATTTACAATATTGCTCTTCTTATAAGATCTGCTCTGGTGCTATTGAGTTGAGTGGAAATTTATCACTTATTTCATGAAGAGCAAACTCAAGTCCACAATCAAATGACTTCCTTTTTTCTCTCTCCTCCTTCCTTCATCCCACCCTTCTTCATCCCATCCCGCAGATTCCTAGCAGAAATTCACTCTCACATAAGAAACATTTTACAATGCTTTTGGCACAGCATTTTTGGTCTATTTCACTAGAAATTGGACTTATTGCATCAGACATCAACATTATACAGTTCCACAGAATCTCCTTAATTTTCCTATTTATTTGGTAACATTCCACTGAGAAAACTTCATGCTGGAATACAATAACTTCTTAACTTGGAACTCTCTCTTTTTTTTTTTTTTTTTTTTTTACTTTTATTTTTATCTTCATTTTTTAATTAAATAAAACAATTGAAAATGCTATAGAAGTTGCACAGTCTCACACCACATTCCTTTATTATCAGCAGTGTCACCTGCTACAGGACAAAAACACACTTTATGCTACTGCAGTAGAAATTACTTTCACTGTAAATACATTTCTGAGAGTTGGCAAGATGATCTAAAACTCACAGCAAGCTAAGACCCGGGTGATGATCAGTGTTATCAAGGTATAGATGTAATGTATACTTAGTATTTTTGAAGCTCTTTAACTGTAATCGATTCATCTACTAGCTTGAGGCTTGTTTTTTGTCCATCTGTAGGCAAGAAATAATTCTTCCTGACTGTCTAACACCTCCCTCAAAGAAAAAAAAAAAAAAAAAAGAAAGAAAAGAAAATTTAGTTCTAACTCTTATATGCTTTTCCACACATGTTGGTATTTGTAATTTCAATTCCAGTTAGAATTATTTTCACCATAGTGACTTTGAGCCAGATTGGAATCTCATAAATACCATAAAGTTACTACATCTCTAAGGAAATCTCTTCTGAAGTGATCACACAAAGGTAATTACAGTATTATCAAAGCTGCCAAATGTTGCATCGTGTTTCTTGTGCTCAAACAGCATCTAAAGCAATAGAATATATTTAAATTCTACAACAGGGCCAAAACTGAGCATGTTTTGCAAGGTACTAGGTGAGTTTCTATACAGAACTATAACATGGCAGAAGACTGTTGGAGCCAGACCCTTCAGTCTATGACAATGTGATCAAGCATTATTTCATTTAGTCTGTGAGCTGAAATAAGAGCCAATAAAGTGTTTCAGAGTAGTCCTTTGACTACATATCATATATTGCAATTTCCTCATTCTCTTTTAGATTACCCACATACATTGATTTTTTTTCTGAGAAGCAGGGAGGTGAACTTCACCTTTCTGAGCATAAATAATTCCAGATTCAGAAATATTAATTTCACCAGAAAGATACAGCACAGAAGAGGCCTATGTGAAGGAAGGGACTTCTGACTTTCTGTGGATCTGTATGGCTACAGAAGTTTATTCTCCAAAACCAAGAACAACATCTGCTGTCAGCTATTTCAGCAATTTAGCTGATGCTTTCTGCCCTCCATTTGCTGAAGAACAGTACCTGGTCTGTGATTCTGTTCATAAATTAGATTAAAATTTTAAAGGGCCACTGCTTAGTGACTTCTGCTTCTTAAGGATTGGCAGCTTTATTATGAAAGCTGCATTAAACTGGAAGTTGCTACCCACCGTTTTCCCATTTCACTGAAGCACATAAGGAGGGCAGATGGAGAGGAACCTCAATGCAGTGTAAAGGCATCCTGGATGCAGAGGTCCCTCTCACCTGCAGCACAGCCAGTCCTAGGACCATTGCAGGCATGTTCAGCAGTCATGGATGAATGGTAGAGAGGGGTTCTCATCTTCCTCTCTGTCATTTGTTTAATCAAGATTAAACACATTTTCAGATTACTGGGCACTTCACTGCCTCTCCCCACAGGTAGTGAGGCAAATGAGTTGCCTGGCAGAGGGTTATGAAACTGCCTGGGCTGTGGGTATAGAGTTAGAAAATAGGGAATGTGGCAAACTAATTTGTATGAGAGTCTCTCACTGGAGACTTCCCTTCTTTTGTGCCCTCTGTGAAAGACTAAAAGTTCTAAGCTGGTTGACTTGACAAAATTCAAGATTCAGGTTCAGGGGATTGGAGAGTCACTAGCATGTACTATGGCAAAAGGACCTAAATAATTGAGATCATCGTCGTGTAAATGTATTTGGATTTATGTGTTTGTTATTTGTGCATATGCACTAAGGGGTGCACACATGCAGAATATATATGGTCGTTAATTAATGAAGTCTTACATGTCTTTGTATGTGTGTGACTGAGCTTGTGGTGGCTGCTAATAATGTATAACTAATAGACATTTTCTAACTTTCAGCAAAAATCTTTAAAAAAGGTTTTCCCTGCTTGAGGGAAAAAAGTCCAGAAAGGGAGAAAAATCAGAGACACGGACTACTTGTAGAGAACATTAAGGCTCTGATACAAACTAAGAAAAGTCCAAGAAATCAAAGTTGAGGTTGACATGATATTTTTCACTTCTGCCTCTGCTGTGATTTCCTTTTTTTTTTTTTTTTTTTTTTTTTTTTTTTCCTTCTCGCTGTATAATAAGATAAGGAGAGAGTGTCAAACTTAACTTAGAATATTCTGGCTCTTTTTTTGTTTG
>NW_024881330.1:33212885-33262885 GCF_018691265.1 Tyto alba | reverse complement strand
ACTGATTATAAAGTCTGAAAACATTAACGTTGCAGCTCTTATTACATTCTCTGAATATTATTGCTATGTGAACCACAACTGTGATTGTCAGCCATTCATTTAACACAATTCTGTTATGCTACAAGGTCACCCATGATTCAAAGCTTTTCAGATGCTTAGCTTCTTACTCAGGCTATGCATGAGTGAGGATTGCATCTTCTGTCCAACAGTGTTTTTCTGAGCCATGCACCTCACTTTCCTTCCCTCATAACCAGGGAAAAGGAGGGAGTGACTGTCTAAATACTTGGTGGGAGAAAAATCAGTTTTTATTTTTGACAGGGTATTTCCCCTCTAATTCATAATGTCAGGACTGCAGTGACATGACTATCTCTATGGGTTCTTTTAAAAATAAACACACAAATTTACTTGTGAAACATTAATTGGCATGGGGAGATGCCTTTTTTTAAGTTCCAAACCAGATGGATACACTTGTGTTTTGAGACACGTGCACAGGATTTTATTCACAGCATCAAAAAGCAGGTATCATTTCTACTGAAAGGCTACGCTGAAAGAGAAATAAGCCATGAAAAGATTTAATACTAGTGCAGCCATGAAGCCATGATTATAGCATAGAAGAGACCTCTCCTTTCAACTGTGAACCTCCTTGCTCTTTCTATATAAGCTTTTGTGTTTGTTTTTGTTGTTTTTTTTGTTTGTTTGTTTTGTTTGTTTTTTTTTTTTTAAAAAAGACCTCTTAATTAAATTATTAATTGTTGTTGAAAGGGTAAAGTACTTTACCGAGAATCTCCTTTCGTAAACTGCAATATATGAAAAATTTAGCAAAATGGTAATTAGGGGAGAGGTTATTTATATACTATTAAAATGCTGATGTTATAAATATCAGAGTTATTCAATTACACCAGGTAATAGATATTTTTAATATAAGAAAGATGACTAGCGTGCTGGAAATTTGCTAATATGATGAACCTACACTGAACTTGTATTTTTTTCCCTCTTGCCATTTATATTAGTTTGTTTGTATTGTATAATGTGTGAAACATGCATTGATACAGTATTCCATCTAGTAATTCTGTATGGATTACAGAAGTGTATTTTATATATATATCAACCAGAGTCCTGCAGATGTTTAAGTACATCAGAAGAACTGAACTAATTTGTCCCTTTCCATAAGAATGTGTTACCTCATCTGCACATCCTTAAAGGAGGAACAATCAGGGATAACATAGAGTTAATACAGTAACATAATTACATTTCTTGTTTACTTTGAGCTGGGGGTTTGAACTGAATAATGACATGACAAGTTGGATGTTTGCACTTTTCTGGGTCCAGAACTTGGTATTTAAGCTAGATGAGTGCAAATGCTATTCCCTTTAGTCCCTGGTAGTCTTAGTATAATATTGTCCCATTGATAAATCTGGAATTAGCAAAAGCCATAACTCAGTGTGTAGCATGGGAATTTTGTCACTCTAATATACAAATTTAAATATTGTTCTTTTTGTTTCATTCGTTTTATTTTAGACTTTGACACTTGGATTGCATATTTACTCTAAGCATTTTAGACATCTCATTAACTTGTTTATTAAAAGGAGGGAATAGAAACAGTACAGAGGAAGCATATACCATATTATTCCAGATACTGCATAGCTCAAGAAATGACTAGTGATTGTATTTCTAATCAGATATATGATCATGGAGACTGTAATGATATAATGATGATATGGACCTGTGGCTGTAATATCATTTTCTCAGAAGAGGAATAAAATGTCTCCAATCCTAAGCTGATTGTACTATTCAAACATTCAGAGCACAGGAACAAAAAAATCTGTCTGTGAAAAACTGTCAGTGCTAAAATGTACTACAACTCACGTTAATCTACAGTGTCTGGTAATAAAATTAAGTTAAATCTTTTTAAAATGTTCTCTTTCCTTCAAAAATGTCCAGAAAGCAAGTTGTTGGAAGTTTTAAAAGAGGGGAGAAATGTAGAACAGGATATTTGTTGATCATAGGTCAGATATATCTTTCTATTAGAAGACAGAACCTGACAATATTCCAGTTAAAATCATCTTAGCACTAGTACAGCTCTCTTAAATTTAGTGGAGCTAGTTTTAATTTTCACCAGTTTGAATGAGAAAAACTGTAATTATTTCTTATTACAATAGAGAAATAAATTGTATTTCTTCTTTAAATCTGTGTTTGCTTAAACACTGTACTGTTGCATTTAACATTGGATTAGGTACGGTAAGAGTTTACTGAGAAATTGCACAGCTGTATTTGTACAGAGCTGTACCTGATTCCCACCTCCTGTAGTGTGAGCAGTGGTAAGTGAACTGTTTCTGTGTTGTTCACTCACTCTGTCAGATCGAAACTCAGCTCAATAGCATTAAACTAGCTCCCATTTGAAAGATTTGTCTTACAAAACCCTGAAAACTGCTCTGAACATGCATACATTGATTTTGTTGCTGGAATCTCCTGAGCTTTTATGAAAAGGAGACTCCACATGCATGTGAAAGAGGGTTTACCTCTTCAATATTAAAAAGAGAAGATTAAGGATTTTTGTTCAGCTAAGGCTGAACTAATCAGTGGCATGCGAGGATAAGAGTTGGCCTCACACCTATAGTACGATAATGTTATTTTCTTTAGTTGAACAACAAGTTCAGATTTCTCCAGTAGCTGCTTCTGATTAGCTGTATACCATTATCCCCACTTTTAACAGCTAACTGAAAGTCCTCAGATGCAGGAGGAAAATATTTTTATTTTAGTCAGGAGTAAAGGTTTTTATTTATTTGTCATATTCATTGTGGGAAATTTGCTATACTTTATGTCCTGGTAAAGGTGCAACTGTTATACCAGTTCACAGAAGAACATCTGTATACTATTCTAAATGCTGAGCAGTTTAGTATTCATGGAGGAGATAAGGCATTTTTTGTAATCAGAAGTTTAGTTCCATTCCATTTAGTTCTATTAAAGCATAAAAAATGGAGATGAGTGATTTTCACAAACTTTCATGTTTCACTCTGAAGAAAAAAAACCAGTTCATTTAGGCTTGTAAGATGGAGAACCTTTCTCTCTTGTCCTTGTTACAGACATCTTCTGCACTGTATTTGCCATTATCACAGCACGCAGAACTATGAAAATTATGGAAGAAGAGTAGGGTATCCTTAGTTTGCACATCTCATCACTGAGAATACAATGTCACTACAATGTGATGCACAACATCATAGGGAAAACAATAGGTTTTCACCTTCTACTGTCCAATCTGGCTTTCTCTTGTATTCACCTGGGAAAATTCTGGTGGCACAAACATTGCTTGAAATTGTGGCACAGTTAAGGCTTTGGGAGATGTAGAAGAAGAAGGCAGTAATTTTTAAAATGAACTAGCTGTGCTGTAAGATATCATAGCATGTTACAAATATATCTAAATTCAAGTCTTATCAGCCATGCTTTTGATCTGTAGCAAGAAATACAATAACAAAACTGAAATGAATGCTACAGAGACACATAAAGCTAGATAAGAGATTTTCAGAAATTAGATAACATTTATTTTCCGTCATTTATAAGAATCACTTGGTTTGCCTCTTAGGCATATGTTGGCTGCATTCTTGCACAGCATGGTTCTTCAGCAGATCTGCTTCCCTGCCATTGTTAAACTGAAGACACACTCTAAAAACATATGGAAGTCCCCAAAAAAGAGAGTAGCTTCTTAACCACATCTCATAATATTTAAACTAATGATGGTTGATCTGGAAAACTAATCGATGATGATGACTTAGCCTTACTTCAGCCTGAACATAGACCAGAGAGGACAAGAAAAACAAGCTCTGGAATGCCTCACGGGACTAGAGGATTATTTGTCTAACTTAATGCAATTGTGAATAATCTTCAAATATGGCTGTAAAAGTAATGTGTAAATACTGCTTAGTAAATTTGAGTTAAAACTCAAATGTATTTAATGACCGTATATATTCTTAAAAGTATTTAGTGCTTTTATTGCCAGAGAAATATTTATTTTACTACAGCATTTCCAGTTTGCTCAACTTAAAAGACTGTCAGTAGAACACCAATAGCAATTCTGAATTAAAGAAGTTAACAGCAGTAATGATGAATTTAGGCCAGTTGCAATTTAAAGGAAGCTTGCTGGCATTTTAGAATTACATTATTCTATTGGAATTCATTTCATACTACAATTCTGTTATACCAAAAGATGTTAGTTAAGCTGAATCTGTACCATGTCTTTCCTAAGCCAATCCATAAAGTTACTTCTTCACCTCTTTGATGTGATAAGGAAGTGTTAAATCAAAGTGAATCTTTATTCTGCATCTTGTGATAGAATACTGTTTAAGCCAATTGTTACTATTCCTGAGTGTTTTAGACAGTGAACCATGCATCTCTCTCTGCACATCAGAGAAGATTGTAGTAGTCATCCTGTGCCACCTGCTATCACTTAATTAGTATAATCATCTAATTTCCAGTTGGAAATAATGGCATCATGCACTTTTTAGTAATTGTAACCGTCATAATATATTCCAAATTATGTTACACTAACATTATGTGATTTAGACATTTTAGGAGGGGATATTTTCTTTGCATTTGCACACTGGTCTTTCTGATCTTGACTCCCACCCAGTAGCAAAAGGCCATAACCAGCTTTCTGTGTTATTATGATCCTAAAGATATCAGTGATTCATATCATACCTCTGCAAACGAGCCTTTGGTAAGTATGATTTAACCTTTAGTGGACAAAGAAAAGAATAAATAATGGAAGCAGCAGCTCATCGTAATAGAAAAAGCACCCAGGTTTCAAAGAATTTGATCTGCTTTGTTAACAAAATCTAATTTTTGAAAAATAAAATGTTGGTGATCACATATGCAAGTTAGATTTTATATACATTCTGTTTGTTATTCTCAGTTTAAGGAATAATCTCAGTTGATCAGAACCCATCTTAATGATTAAACATTACTATACTGCAGCATTTTTTTCATCCTGGAGATTACATCACAGCAAATGAATAGGTAATAAATGGGTCAGTTTGAGGCAGCTTCATTTCACTGGACGGTTCTGGGCTATGAGGCTTCAAAAACAGAAAGAGAGAGAAAGAAACAGGCAATGACATGAAGAGACACAGGCAAACCTGAGCCACTGTCAGAGTTAACCCTCCCCCATTCCCAGTGGTACTGTCTGGCTAAGCAAAACACTGCCACATATATATCAGGCAACGTTATTACCACTCTGCTCTGTAAACATGCTATGCCTCCTGGACATCTTCTATTTTTATTTCATATTTGTGTTATATCTTATATGTAAATCTAGGCTGGCGAGAGTCAGGAGGCATTCATAGCATTGGGCCAAATTCATTCCAGGTGCAGTTCCAAGTCCATTGACTTCAATGAAATTACACCTGGGATGAATTTGGCGTATTATTAACTATAGAGATTACATGTCCAGCTTCCTTAGTGTACTAAAATACCCAGAATACATATAAATAATGAAGTATGTAATTACAGTCCTGGTTTTAATTTGTGTTCCTAAATGTGCTGATGCTTTTGCACATGTTTATAGTTATAGCTATGCTATTGTAGTATATTTTTGTTTAGTACAAATATATTTGTGTTGTTTTCTAAAACAGACATACACACTTATTGTCTGCTTTCAAATGTCTCGGTAAGTCTTTCAAAATCCATAAGATGGATGATTCCATAATTAAAATATTAAATTATGTTGACCTTAAATATCATATCTGTGTATATATATAAATGAACATATGCAGGGCATCATGATACTGTCACTTAAAAACATTCTGCAAACAATGAGCTTAAGTTCTTATTGATTATATGTTAATCAATACACACAAATAGGTGATCTTGTCAGAGTTGATAGGAGCCAATAGAACTGTTACCTATCAATATTATAGAATTCATTCATTTATATGTTTTCTGTTGGAAACAGTACATAACAGGTCAGTTGACAGGTATTTGTTCCTGACCAAACCCCAAAACTACACAGTTTTTAAATGGGTTCTTCCTTCATCAGGAGACATAAAAAGCATAATTATGACTTACCTCTGCATACATCTTCTAATTCTGTTCACTTCCCCTGTATCGTTTTGAACATTCCTGCATCTTGCAGTATGACACACTGTGAAGACCTAGTAAGCGAGTTAAAGTCAGATGACGCTAACGAATCCCAGCGCAAATGACTGAATCAATAGGAAACCAGCCACTGCTGTTTAAGTGTATCGATAAATGTACCTTTATTTTCTCTTGAATGGATAAGTGTCGCAGTTAAGAGTCCTATGGATCTCTTAATTGAAAGTTAATTTTAAATCAATGAAGAGAGTCATTTAAATATTGATCAGTCCTTTCTACACGAATTGTTAGCTGATTTTTTTTTGAAACAACTTTGTTTAAATGCAATCAATAGCCCACAATCAGTGCGTTCCATAAAAAATTGACAGATGTTTCCAAAATGCCTGCTAGGCATAATCTTATCTGTTTACATATGTAGCATAGATATTTCAGTCCTTTTCAAATGTTCCTAGGTAACTATGGCAGAAATGTGCTTTCCTTAAATACCAAACTGCACTATTAAAACACATTTTTCCCCTTGTTTTCATTAAGGTGGTTTCAAATTAAAAAGGAAGATTTCTTGGATTTCCTTTGATTGTACAAGTAATATTCCTATTGTTTTATTAATGCAGGCAGACTGCAAAAGAAGAATGCCCTTGTTTTGCACACAGGGAAAAGAGATATAAGCAATTATTTGAAGCACATGTTGCCTGGAATTTGTGTGTCATAATCCATCAGATATGTTACTATATGCAAAATAATACTTAGCTTTTAATTATATAGGAATTCCTATGCACAGTGTGTATGCATGTTGAATAGTTATAATTTTTAGCTTTATTTTCTTGGATATCATCTCTCTCCATAGCAGCACATAACCAGACTTCATTTCATTTCAATTTGACAAAGCACACAGTTAAGTTAAAAGGATACAAATTTCATTTCATGAGATTTGTTGAGATTAACCTAATAAAATAAATTTAGCTACATGTGGCTTTCAACATTTCAGCAAATACAACACTCTACTAACATGCTTTCCCACAGCACTTTCAGTAATTTGCCCATAGTGGCCTGTTACAACTGTTTGTCACACCTAGCGATGAAGTCAGAGTGGACACTTTGGTACAAGCAATATGAATTGCATTTTCCTCCTGTACCTTCTAATTAATTGTAAACTCAGACTTTGATGCACACAGCTCTGAAGTCCCAAAGTTGTCCTTTATTATTATTTTCCTTATTTTTCAATTTTCAAATCCATTGCCTTTTAAAGAAATTTGTACTTCTAAGTAATTAAGCCCTTTTTGAAGTATGAGAACAAAGTTAATTATAACAAATCACAAAATTATATGTATACAATTTTGTCAAAAGTAACATTTTTATTTTCAGTGATCTGACTTAAATATAAAATAAAATTGTCTGACAATTATATTGAATGACATTTGACTGAAAAGCATTGCCATAATTATATTTCCTTTCTAAGTGCCAAACTAAAGATTAAGTCCCATAATTAAAACTGTTTATGACACACAGTAATTTAAGGCAGAAAAATAATAAACAAAATACCTTTTTTTTTTTTTTTTTAAGAGTCCTAGCTAATGAGAATAGAGGTTGCTTGGGTAAAAAAAAACCAACCAAACAAACAAAAACTGTCATGCAATATAATTTACTCTATTTTTGCTATTAATACAAATGCTTCCTGCTGTTCTGAAAATCTACTGTTTCTTAAGCCAGCATTATTGTCCTCTTAATGCAACATTTCAAACCCATTTTTTCCCCTTTTCTGTTAGAAAAGCCATACTGAAAGGGAAGATTAAAAAGAAACAGCCAGGTATCATTGGTTCATATGCATATGGTTCAGCATGTGAGGATGCTGTTTCTAGGATCGGCCTTAAGATGTGACTGATAGATCTTATTTGTCTGATAGAGTTGACCAGGGAAATAGAGCTACAGCTGGTTACTTCATTAGGTCCTCTCATTGATTGAACCCTGCTGAAGTGATGCAGCAGGCTCCTGAGATAACTGCTGGTAATAGAACAAAATGAATTCTTATCACAGAGATTGGAAAGGCCATTAACCCTGGCCTCCAATGCTTTTCAGAGGTCACAGACAGGAAGCCAAGCGGTGACTGGGAAAACTGTTTTCTGTCTAACTACAGGTCATGTTAGAGGGGGTGTGTGACTTTTTTACCCTTCGGCTTCTGTACAGATGAAACTGTTACACTGGCAGATGTTAATAATCAGCTGTAAATAAATACTGGAAGCAGAAGAAGAAAAATGAGAAAGCACAGGAATTTATTTCAATAAATATTTAATAAAAGAGCAATTGTTACTGTGATATTTACTGCCAGTTCTGCTGTAGATTTTTGCCTAATACTTTTACATATAAATTGAAAAGAGAAATACATAGAGGCACTTAAAAAAGGAAATTTAATATGGTTTTATATAAAAATACCTTTCCTTCCTTCCTTCAAAGATGAGGATTATAATTGCCTGCTGCCTGCCTGCTTGCCTTATTCAGCAAGCCTATCACCAGTTCATCTGTGAATTAGTGCAGGGCGCTGTTTGCCTTTCACCTGGTTGAGAAGGGTATATATCTAAGTAACAGTCCTATAATTTACATTTAATGCAACCTTTCAATTGACCAAGAGCCCACAACCTAAGCCCCCATCTCACAGCTGAGGACTTTCCCACATTTGTCAAGTCAGTGCCACTCCAGCATCAGCCAGGAGAAATCATCCATTTAAAGCCTGGAGCTGCACATGACAATTTTCCTACCACTCATGAGAAATCCGCTCATGGCAGAGGTAGCTTTGTGTATGTTACTTGTTTGACTCTTGCTTTGAGCAGTAGTGTCTTATTATACACACAGATTAAGAAAATATAGTGGGATGCGTCTTATAAAGTAAAATGGAACATTTTCTCTTTATTAGTGACATACATAAAGCAATGCAGATATGTGTTGTAGGTTGTTTTTAGCAGTATGTTGGTGGCTTCTATCCTTGTGATTGTGATTTAATTTCAATGTCTGTGGTCATGTGGTATTCTCTGCTGGAGCCAATCTTTCACAAGGAGCAAGTTCATTTAAATGTAAATGGGGTCCTGTGGATGGAAAAAACTACATACTTCATGTCTTCAACGACCCACCCAAGCATTTGGTTTGGCCTTCCATGCATAAATAATAACAAGAAGGTATGCTGTCATTGCCTTGCTTGAAACACCAGAAGTGGTTTGGCACAGCAAAAAACCAAGCACTAAAAGGAGATTGGTTTGGATAAACTCACAGTTCAGATCCTCATCCTGATTAAACAGTGTAAAAAGAAAAAGGGGAGGGGGTGGTGGGTAGAAAGAGAGAGAGAGAGAGTTACGGAGTTATTTTGAGGACTTGTGAATTACAGGAACAGATGAAAACCAACTCAGGCTAAGAACATGCCATACCTAAAAATACTCTGAAGTAACAGAAAACTTGTCATTTTGTTAACTTGAATGGATTTTTGCTCTTAATTGTTTGTAGCAATTTGCAAGAGTGGGATGAGAATGTGGTATAAGTGGTAATATAATTAGCATTAATTTAGCATATAAATGCAAACCTACATTTTCTAAGTAGTTACCTTCCCTTCCACTAAAACATAGAAATATATTGCATAACGCTAAAGTACACGTGGCTTTTTTCAGTGTGTTATTAAATATGATAAAATAGAATGCTTTTTCTTTATCACTAATGTATGTAAGGAGATATGAATGATTGTGCACCTTCTTTTCATCAAAATCTTTGTGGCATATATATTTTCACACACTGAACTCATGTGTTGTCTCCTCATAGAAATACTTCAGGTGTATTTCAACTGAACTGAAAAAGCTCCTTTATAAATTTCCTTTCCCACCAAGCAAAATCATAAACAGCTTTTCATCTGTGTGGATGAATAGATATATTTTCAGAATTATTTCATTAAATGCACACTTTTATTTATCTCACTTATTAAGAATGTTATGTTCTGTTGCAGATGTTCCAGGACATGACACATGGGCCTGGAATCTCAGTGTATGATACCTTAGGTGAAACTCACTTATGAAACATCCAAACTTCCAGTTAGTTGTTCTCTGCACTAGGAACTTAGCAGAATTTTGACTTTGTTCCAAAGTGTGTAATAAAGGACTGGTATTTACTGTTTTCAGAGATTTCTCAAGACTATTTGATAAGCTTTTCTCTTCTTTTTATAAAGTAGCATTAGTTCAAGACGAGCTAGATTTAAGCAGTACAAGATTTGCTACCCAGGGTAAGAAACAGGATATTAGTGTTTATGTTACTCAGCTATATTAGGTGTAGCTGTGAATCAAATAATTTTATCCTAGTGGCTTCAAAACCTAAAATGTTCATCTGTTGGTCCCTCTTCCTTTATTTCATTGAGCTTTTTAAGTAACAATAAGCAAAGCTGTATGTTTAGTTTTCATAAAGATTTGAGTGAAATAAATGCATTATAGATACATATTGGCTGAACTAATGCGTTTTTCTATCTGACGTATTATTCACCATTGGGGGATATATGTGTTGTGCTGTTTTTCATTATTTGGTTACATTCCATACAGACTGATTTCCACAGAACCACTTAAGTCTTCTAGATATATTTGCTGACAACCCCATATTGTTAGAATTTTTTAATAAAAAAAAATTGAGCTCAAATACTGTCATGACAATTCAGAGGTAGAGGTGCTTCCAACCTACCTCTATCAAAAATCTTGTCAGCACACATGATATCTGAAAAGAAACTTTATTGGTTGCAATGTGGAGAACATGGAATTTTTTGTGGTTTAGAATGTGTAAACTTATCTTCTCAGGTGCTTTTTGTCTTGTGATTTGCAAGACTTACAATATTATTGGAGAGACAAGTCCACCTCCTAATTCACTAGTCTAAAGGAACAGACTTGAGAAAGCAGTGCAAATGTCAAGCACTTCATGAGAGAGAGCAAATTCTATGGTGGGTGGTACTAATAATTTACAACTGTTAAAGATTTTTGAAGGCACTTTTGCAAAAGTGGCATAGCAATTGTGATATAGAAAATAATCTAAAGATTATTGATAGACTAAGAACTGATACTGTATTTTAGGAAAATATTAGCTTTCTTACATAATGATAAACTATGATGGAGAGAGTATCACTGCATTGATTAATCTTAGGGCAGGTTAAAATTAAAAGTGTCTTTGAATAAGGCCTTTAGAAAGAAGGATCTCTTGGTTAATTTGTGTTAAACTGAATTAATATGGTTCTATCAAACAGCAGTATATCATTTCATGGATACCATGAATATTATGAGCATCCTTAATTCAGTATTTTTTTCTAGTGTGAAATTTAATGAGATCCCCTTTTGGAAGTGATGGAAAATCCACTTAAAAATGGGCAAACAAATAAATATTCAGCCTTTGATCAAAAAGGACAAAGGGAAAACTTTTCCCCAGAAAACGGGTCAAAGCTTTATTAATACAAACAGCTAACTACAAACAACCAAGGCATTTAGTGCCTAAATTTGTAGTTTATAAGATGGCATTTCCTTGTAACATTAATGTTGCTCCCCAAATCCTGCAGCAGGATATATGACTATGGTACCCAAAGGGCAAAAAAAGCCAGATTGCTCACAGGTGCCAAAGAATCTGTTTAAAGCCAGCTTGCTATAATGGAATGAAATCCACTTTGCTCGCAACCATTTTCAGTTTGGGAGGTAATACATGTGAAACTTCTTGAGGTCTAAATATTGAAGCATAAAACCATAAATATGGGCAGAATGTTAGAATTAATGATGTCTGACCCAGGTCAGGAGACAGGCGCCAAATTCCTAACTGTATCTATTGCTTCCATGAGGATGAGCTGGATCTGGGTTTAAGTTGGTGTTTTTGGAAACTAAAAATTAGATGCAGCAATTTCTCCAAAATCTGACACAAACACAGGCATTACTGTTTTCCTGTTGAGCTTAAGTAACATCCCATCATATTTTTCTAGACCCTACAATAGCAAATGGAATTTCTGGTTTTGTTCTCTTGCACTTGTAGGCTTTGATAAAAGTTACATATTTTTCTGCTGTCCATATCCAATTTAATCAATATTACAAGTGCTCCCATGTGGTAGGCGGAACGGTGTCAATAAAGTGAAATTTCCACAGCTTTTACCCATTGAAATTCTCAGAGGGCAAGATTCTTATAAACTTCACTTTGCTTCCTCTGTAATAGATTTCATAGCTCCATTCAGGAAGAAAGTTTGATGTGCTTTCTCGTTTTCAAAATGTAGATAGTAAACCAAGCTTTGTTCTCTTTCCAGCTCTTTAAGAACTTTTAACTTTTTAATATTATTTTACCATGAGTGTTAACAATTGTACTTGTCTCCAGAATTGCACTGATGTCGCAGTGTGAATCTGCATTTGAAAATGGCGGAGTTAACTGAGGTAAATTTCAGACATTCTCAAGATTTTTGAAACTGGTGTAATTTAGGTCGGCTTAAGACTGTTTGGAATATTTTATTCTACACACAGGAATTGCTAAAGTCCACTTTGAATGAACCAGCTACATTGGCTCTGTGCCACTGGGCATCCTTTTCATTTTAAGGCTTTCCTCCCAGCCATTTAAACCGTCTTTTAGGCATCTGTGTGCTGCTGAAGCAATGAAAAACAACCTTTTCAAAACCTAAGATCTGGTCTTTACTCCCAGAGTTCATTATAATAGTTTAGAACTTGTGTTGTGTGCTTCTTGTTATTTTGGTGTCCTCTATTACAAAGAATTACTGTATTGTCTTCTTCCTTGTACAATGCATCATTTGGGCTCAGCAGTCACTAGCAGAGTTCTACTTCATTCTTCATGACTGACTATTTGTCTTATTAAATTCTCCCCTAACAAAGAAAAGTCTTGAAACACTGGAATCGAAAGAGATAGAGGAATGTTCACACTTCTAAGAAGATATACTACCAGTTCTAGCCTTTATTTATATTATATTATCATCTCTGTTGCTATTACGCTCTTTCAGTGAGAAATAAACAAACAGTAGGAGGAATATTAAATAAGGGGTTTAGGCAAATTAGGTTAGATGAAGAAACGATAAAAAAGATTCAATACAATTCTAATGAAACAGCAGGGCTCTAAATGATACTGTACATCCATAAAACTGAGTAAGTTGCTTCACTGTTACTTGGTAGGCCAACTGTTTTCATTTTATGTACCATAAAATTATTGTAACGGCATTTCTACTTAAGCAAGGGTGGGGACACTTTAAAATAGAACAGGCTGTGTACTGTTTTCTTAATCATAGGAGCCCTAGAATAATTATCAAACACAGTTTTCCACAGAGTTGATCTATAATTCATCTGAGGAAGAAAACATCTTTCCAATAAAAGATTTTTTGTCCTCAATTTTTCAAGGGTTTCTTTTTATTATTGTCATTAATACAATTATCAAATTTCACAACTTCTTCATTTCTCAACTACTTTTTTCATTTACTTGTAGCTGGAGGGGAAAAACATAGGTGGAGACATTCAGTAAAAAGGTTTTTACAAGGGTTACAGTTTTTCTAAGTTACAGCCAAGGGAATTTAATTGGGGGGAAGGTTTTTGGAGGGTGGCTTGTATTTTTTGACAGTTTGTAATATCTTCAACTCCATAACTCAACAGTCATGAGACTGCATTAAAATTCCTGAGATTTATAAAGCAATCAAATTTGAATTATTTGTGAATAGATTACCTGCGTGGTGGCTCAATCGGAGACCATCTGCTTCCCACACCACTGGCTGCAGCCCATTGCTGCAGAATACATGACACAAAATAAATATTGCTTTACCAGGCCTGCTCTGCTCACTGCGATTTAATGCCATTCCTTCATTCCATAGGTAGCTATTTACAAGTAAAAGTAAGTGAATTACTTCAAAAGTGAGTGTACTGAATGTGTTCTTTTAGTGTAGTTTACATATGGTTTTGCTTTGTTTAAGTAACCCCACCCCTGTATTACCCTGGGTAATTGCAAGTTGATTATAACACTTTTGGGTTTGAGTTTTAGGTTTTCTTTTTGCTTAAGACTTTAGAAATGGTGGCGATGTTTTTTGGATCATGTCTTCTTCTTTTCCTGTTTTCCCCATAACTATGACAATATTTTATTCTGCTTTGTTATCAAGTGAAAGTTCATGTTCTTCTATAACTCTGTAAACTGAGATTGTGAATATAGCACTCATCATGCGATTTTCAATAAAAGGTCCAAAAGTTGACCACTCTTCATACATTTCTGCAACAAGACATGTCTTCCATGTTGCCAGTATTAATGTACATCTTTAACTTAGCTTGCAGAAGCACCCTCTTTGACTTTGATGGTTAGAGGCTAAGCAGCAGGTCTTGGCTTCCAGTAGAATGCCGTTCTTTGGCCATGAATGGACTACAGAAGTAGGACCGAAAACAGTTTTCTGTGAAAACATTTCTATTTTGAATAAAGGAATACATTAAATAAGTCTTCATTAGAGTTTGATCAGCAACTGCTTCTGGAAGCAATTCATTGAAGGCTGCTGAATCTGCATGCTATCTTCAAAGTATTTAGCAATTTTTTTTTTTTTCAACTTTGATTTTTTTTTTTTTTATTAGAAACTAGGTGTTTAGTTCAAACTTAGTTATGCTGAGTTTATAGTAGTCTCAAATGAAATTTCTTATATGATTTTCAACAACTAACTTGCAAGGAAGAAGACCTAGATGAATTAGATTCCATTTTCAGCTTGTTTCTCTTAAAGGTATACTAGCTGAATTTTCATAAAGAGCTGAAATACATTCCAGGCCCCCAAATGGACTTTCAGACCAGTCCTGTTTCTGTTTTATTTGGAAAGACAGCACGTATGGGCTTGTCATAGCTCATAAAATGCTGCTGGAATAGTATTTTTTTCTATTTTAAAAATTAACGCAAAATGTCTTTGTTGAATAAAGGTAAAAATTATTTTGTTACACTGATACCTGAATTTTCTTATCCCAGAGATGCAAAATAATTTTACTTAATCCCATGACTGATGCAATACAAGTGCTCAGATTAGTTCTTTTTTTCATGATGAAGCATCTAAATTCCTTAGTTAGGAGCAAAGAAAAAGTTGCATACTTTTGATTTTTTGTGTTCCCAGTTTCTGTTGAAGTCAACTTGTCAATTGATTCTTCTTTCTCTGTATATATATATATGAACAGAATATTTTAGCTTTTTTATGAAGTTCAACTTTGTATCGACTTTGTGAGGTGGTGTCCAAAAGCAGCATACTGTACTTGTATGCATAGGTCTTGGAAGTGGTACAAGCCATGCAATCAATTTGACCTTAGGTATCCTGCCAGGCTGCCATCCTCTGAAGATACAGAAACATGCTTATGGTCCCTCTTAGATATCAGCTAAAACATGGAATTTGTTAATCTGACAAACTGTATACTGCACATGATGGAATGAGTGAGGAATGTTACCTCACTGTCACATGTGGTCCAAAATAGATACTAACTCAGAAAAACCTTGGACAAAGGGTCTCTTCCCATTTCCTCATCATTTGAGAACATAACCAATATGTTTATCTCTGTTGATGCCGGTATCGAGTATGTCAAGTATGCTGGGCTAACCAGATGTAAAAGGTTTCACAGAGCATCTGGATGAGTGAAAATTACAGGCTGATGACTAATTCCTGCCCAAATAGTGTTCATATGAAATCGATAATGCCCCATTTCATCTCTACAACAAATTTGGAGGAGAAAGCCCATGGTATACCTCTCAGTTCCCCAGTCTGTGCTTGTGGGACAGAGGCTGTTACAAATACAACAGGCAAACAAGATCTTGAATCTAGTTTCTGCAGTGAGTTGAACCAGAGCACTGGTTCTTAACGATAAAATACATTTTAAAAGGTTTCATAAGTGGCAAGCAAATAAATATGTTCTGTATATAAGAAAGAAAGAGGATCTCTGCCCAAGCTTCTTTGGGGTATATCTCAAAAAAGGAGTGTTTAGAAAGAAAAGTGTGGTGCCTACAGTATTTGCTTCATCTTGCATCCTCACACAGTTATCTGAAATGCTTGTCCTGTCTTTCATGTGTGCTCCTCAGAAATGTCTCCAGGTCAGCAAGTCTGACTGACTGAACAAATCAGCAACATGAAGGTAGCTGAGACTGTGACTAAAAACCACTTGGTTAATTTTATCAGAATTTATTAAAAAAAATCACAAATCTTAAAACATATCTTAAAAAGAACTTAACATAGTATGTTCAGATGCTGTATGAGACTAAAAATAGAAGTCTTTAAAGATGCATGGATTAACTATACAGTAAGCAGCAGAATTTATTTTATTTTTTTATGAAGGTGCCTAAATTAATCTTGCTCTTATAATAAGAAACTTCATAGGGTTTTTTTTCTGATTTTGGAAGTTATTTTCTGCTTACTTCACATCATGTTCCACTTTTCAAGTGAAATGCTACTATAAACGAGTGGCTATTATAATCCCCAGACCTCAAAGCCCAGCACACATGGTTTTGTGAACACATGATTGGAAATGAGTGGAACTTTCTCAGTGTATTTGTAGGTTAGTGTGCATGGAGGATATATGTTTTATGAGGACTATAAAATCTGCTTAAAGGCCAGGTGTTGACCATCTATTTTGCATTGGTAAAAATCTTCTGTGCCTGTTGTATGAGGTTTTGCTACTTTCTCTGAGACTATGTAGATTCTTGAAGCTGCTCAGTTTTCAGCCCATGGTTGCTGATATAACACAGAGCACTTCTGAAAATCAAACACTGTGTCCACTTAAGCCCATTTTTCTGTAGTAAAACCTCTGAAGATTTGAACTTCTGTGAAAACCCTTACTCAGGCAAAGCCAATCCATGCTCATACTTTACGAAGTCCATTTATTTATTTTTCATGCTTCAGCTTAGTGATAACTGTGGAGCTAATTTATGATGAGGTGATCAAAACATCTTGTTTCAAAAAGAAAACAATAATTTACACAAATATATCAACCCAACTGTAATTGTGTCTCATCGTTATTTATCTCTTTCCATCATAAGGGAACCTATAGTATTTTTTGTAATTACAGCGTGTATGAATTGACTTGTGTATGTCTGAAAGCATTGCTTGTAAACTCTAATAAAATCATTAAATTTCATCAATATTAGCACAGATATCTTCCTGTAAATAGAATAAAAAGAAGACACTCTACACTCACTATAATATTTGCTAACTAATACTATTCCTAAATTCCTAAATCCTATTCATAAGTCCTATTCCTATATTAGCCAAGCTTGGGTCTAATATGGTAAAGTGAATCAGAATAATATGAGGTTTTATTCACACCATCCCTGTGAACGTCAGCTGGATTTGTGCAGGAAAATCTTTGTTCATTGGCTTACAGTCTACTCTTACGCATTTTATCACTTTATATGTTACCAGATAATATTCAGATAACAACACCTGTAAATTTATACTGCTTGTTGATCTTATATGCCTGAACAAAAAAAAAGGGAAGGTTAATACATTGATACAGTAGATCTGGTCTGCTTCTGCCTCTCAGAAAAGCCACTTTCACAATCAAGGACTAATATACACTGTACTACCGTAATTCAGCACCATGTGTGCATGCATGGAGATATGGTCTGTAATTACATGGTCACGTAGCATTTCCCCTTGCCTTTCTGATTTTACAGAATGGAGCTGCATGGGGTTATGGATGAATCAGTGCTGTGCAGGGATGGCAGAAACTGCCTTTAGAGCTTCACTGTGTTTGCTGAGAGATTCAGAACGTGTGTAGTGAAGGAGGCTGGGGATGCCAGAAAGAGAAATAATGGGGTATGTTTAAGACAGCTGAAGAACTTGCTTCCATATCTGTCTCTGCTGGAGAGATCCTATATTTTTATCCTAAGCAGGTCACCTTACCCAGACTTTTCATAGGAGTTCACTGACTGTGTGGCCTTCATTTTCTGAGTGCTTGATTTGAGGCTGTACTATAGTGTTAAATAAGTGCTGAACACACAGAGCTGCAAATGAAAGCAATCAGTGCTGTGCTTTGAGCATATTAAGTGCTATATATTGCTATGTACTTGGAAAAAATTGGGTCCCATCTGTATCAAACTGGGTTCTCCAAGTTAGTAGATTTTTTAACCTCAATTTCTGCATACCTCCCCTTTCTGAAATTGCAGAATTGCCTACTCATCTCTTAGGACATAATGAAGATAAATTCATTAATGTTTGTGCAGCAATAAAAAGTCAATAATGAAATGAATAATTTGGCTTTCAGAATGGGTTGAAGAGATGTAGTAAATAAAACATGTGGCCCCATGTTAAATAGTGAGAAGGAAACAAAATCCTGAATAGATTTTCACTAAATAAGTATCAATAGTTTTGCGCAGTGAATAAGGCAAAAAGCTTTGCCATAAATTAGAGCTTGATCAGGAAATTAAAGATTGTGTCACAAAGGAAATGTCTTGATGTATGTTTTAAGATATTAAAGTATTTTACTTATGTGATATTATTAATGGATCAAAATACATGGGGGATTTTTATGCATCTATAGTTATTTTTTGAAGAGTTAAACTAGAGAAAAAATTACCATCTAGTACTGCACTGAAAGTCATATGAAACATCAGTGTGTTCATATTTACCTCACAAGCCCCGTTTACTAGAGCTAATGAACCAACTGACAGTAGCAGAAGGTTTTTGTCCTCTCTGTGGACAAGCACTGGTGAAGGGTAGTGCAGTAAGCCAGAATTATAAGACCAAAAAAATCAGGGATTTAATTTTGGGCAGAGGGGGGCACCATGTTTTACTCACATTAATTTCCAATCTCTTTTCCTAGTAATCACTTCATTCACCTACAATTTTCTCTGCACATCTATCCTCCCACTCTTTATATATCACTTTTCCCACCCCACCAGTGATCTCTATTTTTCCTACCCAATTCTGCTCCTAATTCTTCAGATGCCCCTTCTGTATTTCTAGTCAGCTCCCAGCTCCCTTTTCCTATGCATCCATGCATGCTTCCATCCCTGCTGACTGCCAGCTGTAATATTCCTTCACGAGCCTCTCAGCATGTCTCAGTGTCTTTGCCTCATTGCTTAGTAGATTGCTGTGGTTTGCACTTTTGGTCCCAGCCAGCTCTATCTCCTGAAGTCCAGTTTGGTGCTGGAATTTGGTACACTGCTGATTCTAGTCCTAGTCTCTCTCCTGTCTTCTACCTATTTTTCATTTGATCCTGATTGCCACCTCAGTTTCTCCTCCCTTTCCCATCTCCTGGTCTTTCATGTTCTTTTTCTAGACCACATTCTGCTTACCTCTCTCCAGTTCTTCCTCTAACCCCTGAAATCTCCCTTCCATACTTCTTTACTCTTGACAGCCTACCAACACGGGGGGAACATGATGCTCCTGCTCTCCTGTAGCAATCAGTTCCCAGTGCACCGCACAGTGACAGACAGCAACAAAAGAATAATTACAAGGGAAAGTTTGGTTTCATCATAGTAAGGATAATGTAGTTGCAGTCTTGTACAGCAGAGCTGCCAGGAAAATTTGTATTTTAGGAGACCTATTTAAGCTGCAGTTTCTCTATGAGGATGGCATGCACATTGTTTAGTACACATAGGAAGTGGGTGAAGAGGTTTCTGGAGGCTCTGTGGGATGTGACTGAATATGCACTTTGGTGAGCTGTCAGCACTGTGGAAAGTGTGAGTATGTTCAGTGATTGCAGATTCCTATGAGAATTTCAGCTCTTCAGTACAAGCAGCTTTTCTGAGCATGGGTAAGTAGAATTTTTCAAGCTTTATTGCTTGGCTGAATTTGGGCAATTTAATCCAAAGTGGCACATGCCTGACATCATCTTGTCTGCCAAATTTTTTGGTTCCAGTTTAAAATCACTGGAATAGTAAAGATTTCCAAAACGTACATATACATACAGCAGTCTATTTGTCCTAATCCTATTTTTAGAAGGAGCTGAATCATTTTGGCTGAAATTAAAAAACAAAAACAAAAACAAACAATAAAAACAAAAAAAATTTGATATCCAACCTGCAACAGAGATTCAGTGCAGCCAATATCAGCCCAAGCACTTAAACTTTACTGAAGTTATAAACAAATGAAAAGACATATGGATGGTGGAAAGTCTACATTAAGCTTACAAATGGGTGGTCCTATCAACTTGTCTAAAGTCATTAAGAACAAATTTTAAGTTCAGGTTTTACTCAGAATTTTTCTCTGGAATATTTTCAGAGCTACCAACAGAGCCACCTCACAAGGCATTTTAGGGTTTTAGCTAAATTGGCACTGTAGATTTGTGCTCATTAGGCAGTTGTGAGCAGGGAGTCTATAAGCAAGGGATGTCCTTTGCTTCCACAGAAATATAATTGTATTGCTGACGATGAAAATTAATTTGTGTCAAGTGGTGTTATTTAAACTATGTATGGGAGAAAGAGCATTCAAATTATATAAACATGTAGGAAAGGTAAAAGTAGTGCAGTGTACTGAACAGTCAGAATTAAAAAACTGAGGGAAAGAAGAAATTAAAAAAGGAGGAAAACATCTAGTATGTCACACTGGTTTAGTGAAAAGAAAAATGGATACAAATAAAGCCACCTATGCCATTCTGTTGCCATGATACAAGAAGCTTTACAGCAAGACTGAGTGACCTGAAATTCTTGACTTGGCCCTTGGGACAACCCCTAGATATAACCGTCATTTTTGAATTCAGAAAATCTGTGTATGCAGTCTACTCTATTTCAGTATTTATGAGTCACCCGTTATTGTGCTAAGAACCAATTGATATTGCTCATCTTCAGAGTATGCCATGTAAGTGTCTCCAAGAAACTTGGCAGTGGACTTGAGTTTCAAGTCTCAGGGCAATCAAAAGTGTAGTGTAATTCCTGACCTTAAATGATTCAACAAGAAAAGATTTGCTTTAAATATTGAAGCACAGCACCGAAATTGAAAGGATCCTGTAGATTATTGTGGATGAAGGGGACAGAGATGTGTCATGTTATGTCTATGAAACCCAAATACACAAAAATACTATGATATGAGTCAGGAACAGAACTGCATAATACTTGAGTAATGACACAAAAGTTTGTTATACACATTTTCTAGATTGGGACTGGAGGAGGCAAAGGAAGACAGTAACAGAAAGGGGTGGGAGACAGCAAGGAGGCAGGAACGTACTGCTGTTTTTTACTACTTTTGCTAGTTTTGATAAGCAGACTTCTGTTCTTTTCTCCTGTCCCAATAACTGAGTTTGACCATGTGTCAGTATACTATATTTTGTTAATAGACTACCAGTTCAGCCAGGAAACCCAGTTTTTACAGGAGATTTTTTGAGGAATTTGTGGTGGAAGTCTTGGTGAAGATACTTACACATCACTCAAACATTGTGATCTGGGTTGGAGGGATAAGCCAAAAGCACCTGTGCTGTCTTTCAAAAAAAACAAAGACCACTTCAAGTATGCATATATTAAAGAAGCGAAACTTTTGAACTCCTAAGATTTAGGTGAAATTTGCAACAAACAAGTCTGTAAAAAATCCATGGACTGCCATATATGCGATAGAATATTTGTCAGGTGATTGTGGAAAACAAACAAACAAAAATTCCCAAATCAGGTAATTCTGTACAGGTTATCTTTTAAAAGTTCAAATCCATGTTTATGTTGAGGGAAAATTTTATTCATTGTAAATAGATCACCTACTTCTGCATGTGACACTTAACATCGAGAAAGTGGAATATTTAAACTGTAGGACTGTAGTTAGCTACATGACAAGACATAGTACAAGAATTTATTTGGGTCAGAAAAAGTATCCTTAAAAGTAGAAATAAAGCCAAAGTGATATTAATAAAACTGAACACAGAGGTTGGCTAAGAGGAGCAAATATGTGAAGGTACCTAGAAAAGCTTAACAGGAATTATTAAAGTATCTCAGAAATAGAAAGCCTGCAGAAGAGTCATTAGGTCTGCTAGACCACCAGAGAATAAAGAGTCAATCCAAAATGATCAGGAGATGGCAAAGAAAATAAATTCTTTTACTCTAATATTCTCAAAAGACAAAGGAGAAATATATGCACTAACAGAATTCTTTACAGATAATTTCAGAGACATTCTGTTAGTGAGCCAAAAAGAGGTGAATAATTCAGAAAGAAAGTCTGGAAGGTAAATGAGAAGGATTTTACAACATATTTCAGAGAGAAACCCAAAAACTGAGTCACTAATAAAATATGTCATTTAAATGACATTTTATATGAGTTGTTAATTAACATTGTGGATTTCTTTGTAAATACACTCTAAAGGATTATTCTGGAAACTGTGAATGGGAGAGCCAATCCCACCATTTACATGATGTATTGGAAACTCAGCTCAAGCAGGAGATAGGAAAAAATGCAAGAAATCAGGGACGGTAGAAGCGTCTGCATATGAAGGGACATTGAACACACAGATTGAACAGCCACACAGAAAAGTAAACCAAGGCAGAACAAGAGGTATTAAAAAAAGGTAAATGATGCTGTGAAGATCCAGTATTATTCTTTTTTGCCCCACATACTAGAAAGGAGCACCCAGTAAATTGGTGAAGGTCATGAGGATTCTCTGACTTTTGGATCGGGCTCTTAGGCTTAGGTTCATCCACCTAACTTCCAGCATTTAGATGCAGTGCCAAGGTGAAAAGTCTCCACTCCAAACACTAAACTTCACTCTAAAATCCCTCTGTAGTCAGAGTGGAATTAGAAAATTCAGCCTACGTAACATCTGAGTTGTGCCCTGAAGCCACCTGTCTCTTCCTCTGTAGAGAAAAATCTTAGAACAGTGCCTGAAATTAGGCAGGGTGTATCCAGCATGTTGAATAAGAATTAACAACGAGGTTTAATTTTCTTTTCGAAATAACCTTGATGGAAACATACCAGTTTTCAAGCCAGATAATGCTAGTGCTCTTCATGACTTATGCTGATGGGGGGAAACAGCATTTTCTATGAACCGTAATGACAGCCAAAAGAAAAGTACTGATCAGTTGGAAAAGTTAGACTATTCTCAATATAGATTCATGCTTCAATGCCTTCCCAGGGATGGCCAAGTAAGAAAAGTATCCCTTTTTGCATAATAAATGATTAACTGTACATCTCCAATCACATCTGGAAAACATTGCTGAGTTTCATTCTGAATAGCTGACATTCTCTGTTAATGGTTTTGTCAGCATATACTTCTTTGCCTCTTGCAAAATATTTGATAAAATATTAATATAGGAATAAAACAGCAAAAATATAAAACACAGATTTTCCTATTTTCTGATAAATCAGTATGGCTCAGCATAAGCTTACTAGCATTTTTTTTTCACATTTTACAACCATTATCAGAGTAAAACATGCTTCATTTCCTGTTTTACTCTGAGACTATGGGAGGGAGACTAGAAAGCATGCAATCCCAGCCAGCAATGAGAGAGAGGGAGAGCTTGCTCAGCAGACGGACTGGAAAGGACACTCCACCCCTCTAAACTTCTGGGGAGAACATTCCTTTTCCTTCTCCAGCAGCTGGAAGTAGACTGTTGTTACAAAAAAAAAAAAAAAATAATAAAAAAATTAAGAAATAATAAAACGTTGGACAGATTAGCTGGTGATGATCTTCTCTACCTTCAGAAGGTATGAAACAAAAAGTAGGGTAGATGAGATCTGCCTGTCTCCAGCAGCCAGAGGGGTGAGGCTGAGCATGGCAAGTGGGGAATATTGACTACTGGGTGGAGTGGATGGATAAAGTGGGTGTGAGTTGTGACACTGCTTGGGAAGGAGCCATCATGGCGCACGCTGTTCAGCCAGCTTTGCAGTCAGCCTCCTCTGACACAGTGATACGTTTCAATCAGAAGAAATTAAGCATTAGACTGCTATAAAAATTCAAATGGTGCCCCACAAAATAAAATGGTACAATTTGATACTAACTGTTGGTCAGCACTTTCTGGTCAATATGACTATCGCTACTTAATTATAGGCTTGTTTGCAGGAGGT
The DNA here is from genome assembly GCF_018691265.1 of Tyto alba. Taxonomy (NCBI): domain Eukaryota; kingdom Metazoa; phylum Chordata; class Aves; order Strigiformes; family Tytonidae; genus Tyto; species Tyto alba. The sequence continues at coordinate 33,238,860 of NW_024881330.1, read as the reverse complement.
TTGGCCTTCTAACAGCTATATTTTTTAATATAACACAGTGATTAGAAACAGTTATTAACGGTTTGGTGCCATTATTCCCTTTGAGTCCCTAAAGGAGAAATTAGAAAACCTATCTGAAGATGAAATATGACCACTAGAGTCAAGATCCTGAATGAATGAGGTATCCTGTTCCTCACTCGTGTTCTGCAAGACCTGCCAGAAGATAGAGCAAATACTTTCTGGTATATTTAGGTGAATAAATGGCAATCCAGAAGTAATTCAGGGAGAATTTATCAACTATTTTCTTTTGTTAGTTGTTCCTCCTTTCCCTACATTATCTCTTGTCTGTCCATCCCTCCAAGCCACCTTTCCATTATTCTTTGCTAGTGGTTACCTTCTCATCCTGACAGTTAATCTCAATAAACCATTTACTCTACCAGATGAACCAGGGATACACCTGTGCTGAACACTTATTGGTACCTTTGTTTCAGCTATTTTTTGAACATATTGAGTAACAAACCCCAAGTATTTTCTACAATCTCTCTCTCATTTCATATTTATTTATTTACTACTTCAGTTAATTGATTTTTTCTTTTCCCATCCATCTGGCCCTCAGCCACAAACACTTGCTTAATCTTGCTTTCTCTCTCATAACCACAGTTTCTCACCCACAACTAGTAGATTATCCTTATTTAGGAAATTACTTGCAATTTGGAGAGGGAAAACAGCATACCAACACCACCATCAGCCAAATCTAGGACCAGTCTGTTGATTGATATATCACTGATGTAAAAAACCCACAAACAAAATCAACCCTTGAAAATAATATGTTTCTTAAGTAGACTTGAAGAGACTCCCAATGCTGCTCATCAGTAGGGAAACTTCTCTGATAAAAGATAGGGAAAGGTAATTGATATGCCTCACAATGTATTTACATTAAAGGAGAAAAGATTGTTTCAACTTGGTCATGTCTTGTTTTAACTATTCAGTATTTTATTTCAAAAAAACCTATTTGTTTCTCTATACCTTCCCTTGGCTATGGCTGATGCATTTGTTCTTTTATTTGCATCTCAGTAAATCAGACTTTGCTAATCTGCATGTGAATATTCATCTAATTTTGCTGCTGGTATCTGCTATGCAACTTTGGCTGAAGCCTGGATTTTCCAATTGGAATCATGACACATCTTGACTTCATCGAGCTGGGGAAGGTCATAAGGGTATTTCTTCATAAAATTGGTATAGAATTGGGACCCGAAAGTGTAGATTAACATATTAAAGTATATGACGTAGAATATATAAAATACAATATCAGCTGATTGACATTACCTCTGAAGCTTAACTTCTCCACTTTCCCTTGTTTTACAGTTTTAGTGCAGACTGATAACCTCATTTTTGTGTTTAATTCTAAGTCAGTTGTGAGGAAAAAGTTTGATAATGACTAAATTCAAGAGATCCAACATCAAAAGAAATTTTCAACATTTGGACAAAATAAAACCAGGTGTGAATAAAATATCATATTGCTATAGTAAGTGTTATTAAAGCCATTAAAGTACATTTGAATCCAGTGTTCTATTCATTTTCAAAGCTGACATTTGTAAATGTATGTAGGCAGGACTCTTGTAAATTTAAAACAGAGCATTAGGACTTGCTCTGGAATCTGTAGCACCGTCATACTGTATTTTGTTGATACATAATGTTTCATAATTTTTTGTCTTTGAGCAGGGGCCATCACATTTTTATAGCCGTTAGTATCCTTGTTGGTTAGCATATGAAGTAAGAACAAAAATGTTAGTGAAAAGAGATGTCTGTAGCATCTTGGCATAGGTATGCAGAGTCTTTGATAGCACACTTTGTTACATATCCTCAGTATCTCTTCTAATGAATGGTCTTAAGTAGTTTTTTGGTAACTTGCTAACTGTTTTTAAGTTAGAGCTGTTGTATTTCCAACTTATCCCTTTGATAAATGTTGCAACAGCATGAATCTTAGACAGCTTTTCTGTAATTTTTAAGGAAAATAGGAGAAGTTGTATTATCATTGCTATCTATGAAATTTATTTCTGAAGCGAATGCCATGCATATTTCTGAAATGAATGCCAAATGTATTTTCTAGAAGTGAGTGCCATTGAAAGCCAAGGCAGGCAATTTATACCGTGCATAATAATGATATTAATTTTTATGGTGTGTATAAGTTACATTTTGATTAGTTTTTTGCATGATTAAAAATTTGCAAAGCCTTTATGGCCCCCAGGAGCCTACCTGTAATAAACAGCTCTCACCTTCCAAACCATAAAACAGGTCTGCAGTACTTGAACATTAGAGCTAATTGCCTTGCTACATCAAAGGGAGCACCACAAGACTGAGAAAAATCACAGAACGGGGGTGGGGAGCAGGGGGCAGTTTCACCTCTAAAGGTTATGTGTTTGTGGCTTGGTGGAGCCCTGTAAAGTTATGGCCTCAGAACTGCTGTTTGCGATTAAGTTGATGGGGAAAGTCTATCCCGCAATCTCTCCCTGCTGCTGACAGAGTCTTTGTTCACATTCAGATTTCTCAAACTGTTGCCAGGGTCAGGCTGAGGTCAGACACCACGATGATGTATAGGAGAACATGTCTGGGAATTTCTCTCACACTTAAAACACATACCAGAAAAACAGGAGAGCACCCTGCAAAAATTGTCTGATGAGACCCAGATGATACTGTAGCTTTTCTTTTAGTACCTTCATAATTTTCTTTCTCTTTGCCTGACACACACACAATGTTTTATTAATGTGTGCCACGATAGCCCTTACAATTTTATGTCCCCTCAAGATAAGGACACTCAGTAGCACTTTGACACTTCATTTTCCAGCCCAGGGGATTGGGCCAGTAAATCTAGTGAAAGAAGCAATGCGTCCATTCCCAAGGATGAGTCGAAAAGGGATTGCCATCGGCTCCGTGAGGCCACGGGGCCTGACACTGGATACGAGCCTCATGTGTGCACGCTCGGCATTAACACAGCCCGAGCCAGGCATGATCACAGGCTCGCAGCATCCCGAACCGCGCTCCCCCGCCACCCTGACAAACACAGCCCTGCTTCCAGCTGCGACAGGGATGCCTACCATGTTTGATTAGCTATCATCACGGGAAGGGGCGGGGGACCACAGCAGGGAGAGCGCTAAAACAGCACGAGAGGGGTTTCCATTCTGATGGAGATTTTTTTTTACGTGCAATTATTTTTAAAAGAGAGGACCATCTTTCTCCCTGTATTGTTCCAAAAAGCGGACACGCATGCTTAGTCATAACCTATTGTACCTCTTCCATGTCAGTGCAAAACACATTGATCCATGGTTCAGATTTTTGGTGGTGGGGTGGTTTTTTTTTTTTTTGGTTGGGCTTTGTTTTGCTTTGGTTTGGTTTGTTTTGGTCTGGTTTGGTTTCCAAAATGGCAGCTGTGTTTTTCTGTTCTGATATCCAAAAGGTTTCACAGAGAGTTCAGAATCGGATAGGTTTGCCACATCGATCTGAGTGTTGTTTGCCTAGGCATACAGTTTCAGTGCATGGCTGGCAAGTAAGGCACTAAGCAGCAATTTTTTTGTGCTCAGCTGCTACATATGACAGAGGATATTTCATCCGGCTGTCAGAATGTTATTAATAAAACATGGGGTGCGAAGAGGGCCACTATTTCCCCTTTCAATCACTATAGCATTTACAATGAAAATTTTATGCAGTGTGTAATTTTCAGTTAATGCTTGACACTTAAAATGTCGGTAGCTGCATTTTGTATGGTTCCTGAAGGGTTAATTGTATCATGTTCCCTGCATAAAAGCTCAGCTTATCAAAGTGAATAGTAGAGTGTATGCAAATGTGTGTCTGTGACCTTTTGCCTTTCCAGGGTTAATTTATATGGTCATTAAAGATTTTATGAAATTGAGCGGCTTGGTGCTTCGAATCCCATTTTACCTTCACCTCCTAATTTATATAATTCCTACCTGAACTGGGAAATATGATTTTTATTTTTTTGTGTGCTGCAATGAAAACAGCATGCTGTGCTGTAGGGAGTTGCAAGTCTGGTTATCTGGCATTACTCAGATTGCTAAAAATTCATTAAAATGTGACATCAGCACAGTGAGAGACAAATGATCACAGGATGAAAAGGAACAGTGGGCCTTTCACGGATTAGTGCTACACAGCCCCAGCATAGAACCTAACTGCATAAACAGATTAATCCACCAGTAGCAGCATAGCTAAGATTTACCGAATAATTAAATGGGCTTGAGTTACTGTGAAGATTTCCATGTAATCTAGCTGGTGTGAACACGTAAGTGAGGTGTGGGTAATGCTGCTTCCTCAGAAGCCATATACCAAGTTGCATCATTTATCCTGAATGGCTCCCCCTGGAGACAAAATTTGAGACTTCTCCCGCAAAGCCAGAGGTTTATATTTAATACAGTACCTAATACCTAATACTTACTTACTGCAATTAGCGGGATACTGCTGCACTAATAGGATTTATATTGCAATTTCCAATCCAAACCCCCCTCCCCCCCCCCTTTTTTTCTCTTTTTTCTTTTTCTTCTTTTTTTGTTTTTGGCTCCAAGATGCATTTTTACACATGCTTGCTTTTGTTCCAGCCTGTGTGGTGTGTGTGCGAATGCGCGTGCGTGTGTTTTAACGCAAACCATTTAAAGCCAAAGAATATGAAATGACAGGCTTTAAATCTGTTACACTGATGGAAAACAGGTACTCTGATAAAGACACGGTCGGAAATTCTGGGTAGATTTTGAAATATTGCAAATTATTTGTAATTAATGTCCAACCACTTTCAAGTGCTGTTCTTTCCATTTTGTTTCCCCCACCCCTCCTTCTCTCTGTTTTGACACCCTCTGTTAGTGCTGTTCTTATTACAGGACATATTTTTTAACTGCTGTTAAGTGGTCACTGAGTTTCTTTTCTAAGATCATTTCTGTGCTTATCCACAGAAGAACAAGGTGAAGATACAGAAGGGTCTGCTAAAAGTACATCAGTGGCTGTGGCTGATGATAAAGACTCAAGTGAGAGAGACAATAGTGAAGGCAAAAAATCTAGTAAAGACTCTGGTAAGATGCTAGAATTTTGTTTTCCCCCTTTTTTTAAGTTATGAAATGCTCTTTCATTTTAAACTGTCTGGACATTTCCACTACTATTCATTGCATGTGCATTTTGCATGTGATTTCTATCAGTAGCCTCCCATTGACCTATTTTTAATCATAACCATCTGACAGGATAGATGCGGATAAGTTGAAGAATATTACAGGACGACCAGTGAGATTATTTTTTAATCAAATCAGTTTGTGTGCTTGTAATTTTTTAAGCGCCTTTCATTAATCTTAGCTGTACTTGTGATTCCTCTGATGGCATATTAATTTTTCATAAGTATAGGATTAGGTACCACTTGAATTTTTTCTTCAATCAGGTTTTGCCCCCTTTTAACCTGAAGAATGTGGGTTTTTTTGTTATTATTATTTTTTGCTCTTGCTCTCTGATCAGTCACTCCCAAGAATCTGGCCTCTTCCTGGGCATTTATTTGAGGCATTTTGAAAAAAATACACAAAATCCAGTGAAAAAGTTTGCAGATGATTCAGCCTAAGAAAGAGGAAATATCATTGAAAACGGATTATGGGTTGGGTAATTTTGATCTCCTGGAATAGACAAAGCCCAGTAATGAAAGCTACTGTCTTTGAAAACAAAACCCCTATGTCATGACATTTACTTGTGCACAAACAAACCCAGGGCCAGCATCTGGTGTAGATACCCAAGGCTTTTTCTGTGTTTGATTTGGCAAATATGTGACTTCACCATGCTTTTTATGTATGAGATGGAAATCTATGGTCACAATGAATATTACATTGGCTACTTTTGCCGCACGCTATACCTAGTTACATTATGTTGGATTCACTGAAGCAGAAGAAGTGCTGAAACAGGTTGAAGCCTATTAGTTTCAGGTAGTCATATATCTTTTCCTTGTATGCCAATGACAGCAGCATACAAAGGAGATTGTATTGTCCGTAAAGACATATACTTGTGGGGAAAATATCATTTTACGTATGAGCTTCTTTACACCCAAATTCTCCTTCACTGTAATTTGCTTTTTCCATATTAAACATTTTTTGGATTTATTTCCAAAAAAATATTATAGATGACCCCTTCTATGCTGAATCAATTCAGAAGAGTGACTTAAAGATTAAAGCTTCCTTTAAGCTTCCTTGTTGACATGCTAAGGTCAGTACCCATCACAGTTTAGAACCTCAGCTGCTCTTCAGTCGCTTTATTTTTTGAGATCAAGAGACTGAAGAAAGGCCGATGATGACAAGTATGATGTTGAGCAAGAAACTGTGTTGTGGTTTAAAATACCTATCCCCCCTTGGATGGGTCTCTGCCTTGGTAAAAACTGTCTGCAGTGCAGTAAAGCCGTGCTCCCAGGCTGACATAGGTCCTCCTGTACAGTCTCACCAGGAGCTGTCTGGGACACTCACCAGGAGAGGGGTGACAGCCACCTGCACTTCCTACCCTACAGTCTGCCTAGGGGACACTGTGAGCTGCTTCAGGGAGTTTATTAGCCCCCTCTTTTTTTAAGGCAGGTCCATTTATAGTTGGTCAAGAAAGAATACACTATTAAAGTTCCAGGGGAAAAAAAAAAAAAAAGAAAAAAGATGGAATTTAGGAAAAAATACTGAAGGGGAATTCTCAAAATTCCATCAGGATTAGCCGCTCATAAGGGCCAAGTTTAATTAGGACAAACCTATATCCAGATGCCTACTGGGTGCACTACGAAAAAACAGCGTAATTGTTCTACATTCCCGTGCCAGCAATTACACAAATAACTTTGTAGTAAGATTCATATAAAAACAAGGGCTGAAATACATGATTGCCTTTGTGCTTTGCAGAAAATAGTTTGTACTGTAAAATCCTAAATCTTTTATAAACTTGTGTTTTCCTAATCTAAATTAATTCTGCATATGTAACATTCAGACCATCATCTTAATTTTCACTCAGCTGACAAGTATTTCTAATGACTGCATAACTGCTTATGTATAATTGAATGTTAATTTTGGCTTTCTCATGAATTGAGTGTTGCAAGTCTTGCCAAAGAAATCTCGGGAAAACCAATAAATTAATCGCAATACTAACAAGTTAGACAGGAAAGCGGTGTGACCCCTCTTTAGCATAGAATCTATTAGACGAGAAAGGATTAACATGTATTTAGTAACAGTATGTTTGTGTAAGCTGTTGTGCTGTATTGCTTACCTTATCTCAAGGAGTAGAGCTTTCAAAATGAGACTTGGCAATATGCAAGTTATATTTGTTGAATATTCATTCAGAATAGAAAAGCCTGCTAATGCCTCATTTATATTGTCATTTAAATCTAGTGCCACTTTAGATTAATTATAATCCAAATTACAGCTCTATGCAGTGCAAGAATTAATGTGGAATTTATCCAGATTAATACATTTGCATTGAAAATGTAATATGTCTCTGCCATGGCTAAGGGGAGCACTTTTTAATAAGGTAGTAAACATGAGGAAGGATGGAAATTAACCTTCATTATTGCAATGAAAATTATCCTTTCATTCTACTCTAATTAGAAAGAATACTCTACCAGTAATTATAATTTTAGAATTATTTTGAGGTTGAATAACATCATCTGATGTGTCAGAAGTCTTAAATTATTCAGTCTTTATCAAATACACAGATTCATAAATAAGAAATATTATTTCGATTATGGCTTTTCCAGTTGTTTGGTTTGTTTGTTTGTTTTTTTTTTTTCACTAGTATACTTACTTTTATTATTAACCTTCTCCTTCTTGTTAGTTACACAAACATTTTTATTTTTAATTTAGGGTTTCAAAAATGTTACGAAGATGTTGACATCCGAATTGGAGTGAATTATGTCATTTTTATATTAGCAATTTTGTACAAGTTAATTCTGTAACTGACAGGCAATCATTGACTAGTCTATTTCATGGCACTTATTTATAATTAAACTTAGTTTCTGAGCTAAATGTATTGAAATTCCATTATTCATCTAAAATAATGGTGCATATTTTATATTAAAAATGAATTACAGTTGTGTTTCACAATTAGGAAAAAAACAACAGATAATGTGTCTCAAGAATAAAGAATGCATATTTAAAACATGAATAACAACTGGATTTAGTCTTTTCCTACAACTGTCTGGTAAGAATAGCATGCCAGTGGAACATCTAACTATGAAAACAGTGCCACACCGCATGCTTGGGACCATAATATTTTCTCTCCTCTCTCCCTCCTCCTTCAATATCCTTCCTATAAGACCATAACTTTGCTCAGCCTCCCTACAGGAAGTTCCTTAAAACAGTGAGTTCAACACAGAAAGCAGAAAATTGATACAGCAAGACGAGGAGCTGAGCTGTAATAGCTGCATAAGGAGCTGATGTCCTTTGTTTTTGGCACATATCTTCTGGCTTGGGGGATTTGGTCTTCGCCACGTGCAGGGGAAAAGTGGTGTCCTCATGCCAAAGGGAAGATCAACCCCTTTTTTTTTTTTTATTTTTTTGCAGAACTCACCATAAGTCACAGACTCAGTTACTTTTCTATAGGCCAGATGTAACTTTAGTCATTTAAGAAGTAACTGCTTGGGGTTGAATGAATCCAGAGCAAAAACAACAACAAAAACAACAAAGCCTCCGTAAATTTCAACAGATTATATAAATATCATAGTAAACATAGTAAAAGCTGTGCTTTGTTATGCATTTATTGACCCCAGCACAGTGTTTTATAACTCTATGGTTTTATTATATTAACTGCAAAAGAAAATTTAACCAAAAAACCCCCTTGTTTTTATAGAAACAAGAACTATGTGTTTCATGATTATTATAGGCCCTTTGAAGTAATTAAGTTATTCCATCCTGTGGTGGAAGATGATGTGTAATATTAACCTTGTGTGTGCCCAGGAGCACAGAATGCACTCCAAGCCAAATTTCACTAGCAGTTAAATACCACTGCCAAAACGCAGTTAAATGCGTTTTCACAAGTGAATTTTGGAGCAGAATTGGATACTAATTTCTGTAACAACATGTTGAGAACAATCTAGCATGATGAAGGGAAGAGAAGGTAGAATTGTTTTACCTTGTTTTTTTAAATTCAACTTCCTGTATAACGGTGTCTGTTTACACCAGCTGAGATTCTGTCCCATTTGTCTTTAAAAAGGGACATTTTAGAAGTGACATATCATAAAGGTAAGAAACAGTAGTCAACTGTTAGATGGTTTTGACAGCTGGAAATGAAGAGAGGTTAATAATTTGAACCTATCCTTCTAAAAGCTGAGAAGCATCCTTTCTCTATTAATATAGAATGTCACTTTTTTACTTCCCATAATTCTCACAGTTAAGACATTTAAATAATAATGGTGTATTGCCAGGTAAATACAGATAAGACAGGGAGTACTGTATTATCATAAACCAAAGTGAGTAATAAAATGGTGCCTTATGTGACTACATCATGTAGGTTTTTCCTTTAAGCATCGCTAGTCCTTGAGGTCATCAGCACAGCACTGACTGAGCAGTCTGAGTGAGGCCTCCAGGATCAGTTCCTGAGAGCATAAAAATTCAGTGGGGCTCCACAAAGCAGCTTGTTCAGACATTACACCAACGTTGACAAATTGGTCATTAAAAGTAGGGAAATATGTCAGGAATAAACTTTAATTTGGGCAAGAACATGCAAAAATTACTGGTCTAAATTACACCAAAAGAAATAATTAGCAACTTAGGAATGAAAAACGGTGTGTAGGGAAATCACCATTAGTGTATAAGTCATAAAATATGTTTATGTTTTTTCTTTAAAAATGCCCTTCAGAAAATGTCCCTGTATGATTCAGTTTTCAATTGTTTATTATTGTACCATGAGGATTTGATATTTACCTTGAAAACTGTTCTCTTATTTTACTTCTCTTTAATGTTTCTCTTGTAGTTTCAAATATTGCACAAAGTCTATATGAAAGTAAGAATAATAAAAGTTCTTGGTTTTGTCTACAGAAAAAGACAGATATTTTCTTTGTTTACTTTGTTGCCAAAACATCCATGACCTTATTTTTAAATAATCCTAGGTTATTGTGCAATGAGGTGCAATTTGTTCATTTATATGAACCTTATGTGGATTGAAAAAAATCAAGATAAATCTTCATGCACAGCATACAATCAGATTACCCCTGGACTATATATTTACGTTGGGTCTGATAGCAATCAATGGTTTAGCTTCATTGCATTTCAAGATGTATTTGCACCCAGTGTCCAGTGATAGTGTCCTCACCCTGGAAATAATTTAGTTGCAAATTGACTGGAAGATGGTGAAAATTGAAAGTTAAAATTAGAAATACTCATAATAAACAGCAGAAAAAAGGTCAGATGATGCCGCACTATGATGAGATTGGAATGGTTGGTAAATGAGGTTTTGTGTTTGTCGTGAGATGTATGTGACATGCCTACCCAATGCTCTTGTAATATCCAGCCTAGCAGAAGAGATTATCTGGCAAATTGACGCTGGAAAGAATTTTCTGATGGACTGGGAAATTAGAATTGCACTCTTTTCTTTGATGTGTGCAAGACTGGGCCGCATTACACAGCTAGTTCAGGCATAATATTAAATATAGTATTTAATACTTAATAGTAGAGCTATCTATAGAAAACAATTATATTCTGGTTTTGATCACAAATGCCAGACTATAAAAATTCACAGTGTAAACATCTAAGGCAATCCCAAGTGACTGATCTTTGTATATAATTAATATTAAGTTAGCTCTGAAATCCTATTCTCTACAGTATTTCTTTTAAAGCCTCACTATATTTAGCTTCAGAATTGTAACCAGGCAGGAGTTATCAAAACAGCATAATAATCACATTGCTCAGACAGTTTAGAAAAGAGAGAGGGTAATTAAACAGCAGCAAATTAATTATTTTGGAAAACAAGATTTTTAAGCAAAAGCTGATTTGTTTTAATGTAATACACAAATTCATACTGAGCTAAAGAAAGAACATTATTGATTAATCTTTAAAGGCAACCTAAGGTTATCTAAACAGTAGAGAAGAGTCCGTTTTAAAATGTATTTATAGAGTCTCCATCAAGGATAAAAGTGTATTTTCACCTTTGTGCTTACCAGAGTTGCTTTGTTCAACTATATTTTTTCTCAGAACTTACTTAGAGGAAAAAAAAAAAAGAAGAAGACCCTCAAAGACAATACAGACCTTTGGAAACACAGCCTCTTTGAAAAACATGATATTTTAAATTTTAAAATATGTTCTTAAAAATTATGTTTTCGGAACAGGAATAGTCACACCAGAGAAGGAACCAAAAGTGAACACTGTGGTAGGGGCACAACAGCTTCTTCTGGCAAAAGAAGAGGATGGTGCAGCTAAAAATCAAAGCCTCCAGAAGACAATAAATTTTGTCATGAGCAGGTAAAAGAAAATGTAATGATTTAATTGCATTCTAGAACTCTTTCAAATAACTAAAGAATGAAACAAAGATGATATGCTGTTAAAATAGCAATATCAGCAAGTTATAAAAAGCACACTGACTAATAGCCTGCATCTTAATTTGATTTTTTTCAGTTCTATCAATGTCCTTATTGTAACTACAATAGTAGGGACCCAAATCGTATCCAGATGCATGTCCTGTCACAGCATTCAATGCAACCTGTTATCTGCTGCCCCCTCTGCCAGGATGTCCTCAGCAACAAAATGCATCTCCAGCTTCATTTGACCCATTTGCACAGTGTGTCCCCTGACTGTGTGGAGAAACTGCTCATGACAGTAAGTGTTCCAAATGCTGATGCACCTGCTACAGAAATGTACTTGGGCCTCTGAGCAATGTATTTGTTGTGACATAGTATTCAGGGAGCTTGAGGAGGGGTGTGGGTCAGGACTCTTAGGTTCTGTTGCCAGCTCATCCAGTGATGGATGTCCCTTGGGAAAATGACTGAAGGCAGATTTCAAAGATGCTGAAAACCTGCAGTTCCTCATTGACGTTAACCTTGGAAAAATCAAGCCCATCCATGTCTCTAAGTGCACACCTGTAAATTGGGTTTAATAATATCCAGGTCTCAGAGGTATTGTGTTTGTAAAATAATAGGAATTCCCTGTAGAATGTAGTTCCTGAATGTTGAAGGATTCCTGTGTATAGCTGGGCTGTACTTACATTATATTACATGAAATTCACTGTAAAATATCAATAGCGATGCTAATTGGAGGACAGAGTTATCTTATTGTACAAAATGTGCTGCTTCTTACTTTTGCATGAAAGACCCTTTCATTTTTTTGTGAATCAAATGTTAGTATGAAACAGAAAGGCAAGTTCAAGAACAGGGAGCAATCAAGTTAGGTCAGTTCTTTAGGAAATGGAATATCTGATTTCAAGTACCTACCCTGGATCAGGCAGGGACTTGAACTGGCTTCCCCATGATTGGGATGAATGCTATAACCATCAAACTCTATTTGGAGGATGAACCCTATTCCAACTTCACCAGGAAAATCCCATTTTTCCCTGCAAACTTGTACAAACCATGTCAAAATAATAAATTTTGTGAAAAATAATGACTCAGCACCATTCAAAACAATGTCAGTAAAGACACAATCAGGTCTAGAATGTATTTATTATTACAACATAGATTCAGTTAGAAAACAGACCTCCTAAGATACCCTGGTTGTCTTGCATTTTTGGAAGGAAATGTACTTGGAAATCCTAGGGATCCACCTCCTTAAAGATTTATTTCTGCATCCATAAATGATTCCTTCATTTATATGGTTGCAGTTGTAGGCCTACGAGCTCATTCATAAGTAAAGTGGCAAAAAAAAAAGAAATAATTGAAAGAACTTTTGACTGAAGTTCTAGTGTTCCTTGTGCCTAGTGCTGATGAGCAGAGACAGAATTGGGGATTTTTATTTCCTGTTCCTTGGTTTTCTACTAACTATAGGTCTGCCAGACCATATAATGTTGGCCCATCACAAGGAACATGCAGTAGAAATTTAACTCTCCTCTCCCCTCTTCTCCTCGCTTCTCCTCGCTTCTCCTCTCCTGTTGCAGGGGAGTTGTCTCACTGTTTCTGAGAGGTAAAAAAAGAAATTTTTTTGACAGAGAAAGAGATTGCAAAACACAATCTGCATCATCTACAATGTCCTAGTTACTAACACTAATACGGTCTGTCCATATATAAATTCTCTGATGACAAAATAAATACCATTTATAGCAAATTTTTCTTCTCTGAAACATTTACAGTTATCTACATATTTTTTTTAGAAGTCCTTCCCTCCCAAATAAACTCAAAGTCAGTAGTCCTCTGAGAGGATGCTAATAATGCCATGTTTATATTACAAATGTATTAGGCCCAGAGCTTTTTAAAATATATCTAAAATATTTTTTCCAATAAGCAATTGATATGCATGCATACATACATACACATATTTATATAATTCTTATGTATCCTAATAAAGGTTTAAAATAATTTTTAAACTGTTAAAGAGGAACAAAAGGTGTTTCTACTCATACCTAGTAATGTATGTAGCTTCCATTATTACAGTAATTTACTACTCAAAAATCACTCCTATGGATGTTACTGTTACCTCTGTATGAATCAAGGAAGTATTATCCTTACATTAGGGATGAGGAGCTGCAACACAGTATGAACAGATTTATCCAAGGTCATTTAAACAGAATCTGGCAATGCAGGAGTTTGAACCCAGTCCTGCTAAGTCTTAGTATGAATGCCTAGACAATGCTTTATTTCAGATATAAGTATGTTTTAAAGATCAGAGCAAAAGGAAAACATGAAGTGTTGAACAAATATTCATGTTCACTTAACTAGACTGAGTATTAGCAGACACCTATAAGAGTACATCCTTTGAAGGTTTCTGTCTACAATTTGAAAACAAAACACATCAAATAAAGCAGTTTGAAGAAGATATATAAGCAGTTGAAGAAAATACAGAGAAAAATATTTTAAATGGAAAAAAGTTTCTATTTCTATATGAAAATAAACTTATAATTTCCTTTCAAAGATGGAGGCAAGTTCAGCATTTGTTTAAAAAACAATACAGGTGAAGCAAAGTGGGAATGCCCTCAGTCAAAAACTGACTGTTGACCTTATCTTCAACATGATCTCCATCTTTGGAGGATGTCTGAGGAGAATTGCCCTGGTAAATCCTACCAACCTGACATAGCCAGCAAAACCTGATTTGTGGTAATACTGAGACCGATGGCATATTGAGTGTATGTAGTTCTATAACATCACCTTATTGTGGATGATTTTGAGTTGATTCTCCACCATGGCACACCCAATGATCTGGAATAGGGGTCTGTCAGAAACCATTATCAAGGTCTGAATCAAAATCTTGGTTTAGTACTGTCAATCTTTGATCCAGATATGGTGGATCTTTTGAATTATAATTTCATACTGTTGTATAGTATTTAATAGTGTGGCTTTTCGTGTAATAATACTATGGTTTTGGTTTTCAAAGGTTCCTGTACCAGATGTCATGATGCCTAATAGTATGCTATTGCCAGCAGCTGCTTCAGAGAAATCTGAACGTGACACACCTGCAACCATTACAACTGAGGGATCTGGGAAATATCCAGGTATGCAAGAAAAAGCCCAGACATGTAAAGCTAGGTATGGGCAATTTAGAAATAAACCATTTATTTCTTTCTTAGAAAAGTGAATCCTTTATGGCTTGCATATAGCCACAGAGATAAAAAGAGAAAAATAACAAGAGTCCTGAATTTGGCTGACTGCATCCATGCAGAGCTACTAGGAAGTACGTGTATGCCAGACAGTTTACTTTTGGTAGAGGTAAAATTAAACAGTAGTGCCCAGTCATGTTGAAGGTAAGACCCTCTTTGTTTAACCATCAAATAAGACCCACTCCTAAAAGACAGTGGCACTTTCACCCACATTGATGGGAAATGTTAGGCTAGTGATTCTGCCTGTGTTTCCAATAGTAGGTTTCTTATTCAGGACACACTGTATTCTGTGCTGGGAAGCTGCTTTGCTACCTCTCACAGCATGCTCCTCCCTCTCTCCTAAGACCACTTTCCTCCTTCTTTATAATCACCTGAACTACATATTGTTCCCATTTCTGTTCCCTCCCTCTTTCCGTCTGTTTATTTCCTTTTTTGTTTTGTGCTCCCATTGTACCAATAAACTCCTACCTCATGACAGAGAAGCCCTACGCAACTTCTGGGCCAACTGTTTGCTGCCACTCGGATCATCGTGTTTGGGTTTTATTACTTCTTTAAACCTCCTGTTGGCCCTGTCTGCTTTATTCTCTGGGGCAAGGATGAGTTGTTATATTTTGCTAGGCCAACACATGGCATACCAGCTGCCTTTCTTGATTTCTGATGAAAAAAAAAAAAAATACTATGTCCTATTCTCTTCTACTTGTGTAAAAGAGGCTTCACTTTCTTTAACTAGGTGAAAGTCCTGTGGATGAGAAAAGTACTCCTGGGATTGATGAATCAAAAACTGGAATGGAAATTAAGACTGAGGAACAGAAGCCACCTAAAGAATCTACTGAAACAACAGATTGGAATAAGAGCAGCAGTAAAGATATAAAGACCACCGACTCAATGACAGATCAGCTGAATGAACAGCAGAAGAAGCAACAGCTCTCTGTTTCAGACCGCCATGTCTATAAGTACCGTTGTAACCATTGTAGCTTGGCTTTTAAGACTATGCAGAAGCTTCAGATACATTCCCAGTACCATGCTATTCGGGCAGCTACAATGTGTAGCCTTTGCCAACGTAGCTTCCGTACATTCCAGGCTTTAAAAAAACACTTGGAAGCAGGCCACCCTGAACTCAATGAAGCTGAACTTCAGCAGCTGTGTGCATCTTTACCTGTCAATGGTGAACTCTGGGCAGAAAGTGAAAGTATGGCACAAGATGATCATGCACTAGAACAGGAAATAGAGAGAGATTATGAGATGGACCAGGAAGGTAAAGCAAGTCCTGTAGGAAGCGATAGTAGCTCTATTCCTGATGATATGGGCTCAGAACCAAAGCGGACCTTACCTTTTAGAAAAGGGCCAAATTTTACTATGGAAAAATTTCTAGATCCATCTCGCCCATATAAGTGTACAGTGTGTAAAGAGTCTTTCACCCAAAAGAACATTCTCTTGGTCCACTATAACTCAGTGTCCCATCTACATAAGCTCAAAAAAGTTTTGCAGGAAGCATCAAGTCCTGTCCCTCAAGAAACCAACAGCAGCACTGACAACAAACCCTACAAATGCAGCATTTGTAATGTTGCATATAGCCAAAGTTCTACATTGGAAATCCATATGAGATCTGTGCTTCATCAAACAAAGGCAAGGGCTGCAAAATTAGAACCAAGTGGTAATATAAGTAGCGGAAATAGTGTAGCAGGGAATGTTAATAGCCCCAGCCAAGGAATGCTAGA
Organism: Tyto alba; assembly: GCF_018691265.1. Classification (NCBI taxonomy): domain Eukaryota; kingdom Metazoa; phylum Chordata; class Aves; order Strigiformes; family Tytonidae; genus Tyto; species Tyto alba. Next base: position 33,222,442 of record NW_024881330.1, on the reverse strand, counting down.
ATCTATGAGCTTACCAGCAGTTAACAGCAAAGAAACACATTTAGATGCCAAAGAATTAAATAAAAAGCAAGCTTCTGAATTAATTTCTGCTCAGCCTACACATCACCCACCCCAGTCACCAGCACAACTTCAAATGCAACTACAGCATGAACTGCAACAGCAAGCTGCATTCTTTCAACCCCAGTTTCTAAACCCAGCTTTTTTGCCTCACTTTCCAATGACACCAGAAGCACTGCTGCAATTTCAACAGCCTCAGTTCCTTTTCCCATTCTATATACCTGGGACAGAATTTAGCTTAAGCCCAGATCTGGGTTTGCCTGGTTCTGCCACTTTTGGTATGCCTGGAATGGCTGGTATGACAGGATCACTGCTAGAAGATTTGAAGCAGCAGATACAAACTCAGCACCATGTTGGCCAAACCCAGCTACAGATACTGCAGCAACAAGCACAACAGTATCAATCCACTCAACCCCAACTTCAGTCCCAAAAACAGCAGCCCCAAAGTAGCAAGCTGATGAAAGCAGAGCAAAATACTTTAGTAAGTACAGACTGCCAGCTGATAAAGGATATGCCATCATATAAGGAGTCAGAAGAGATTTCTGAGAAACAAGAGAAGCCAAAGCAAGAATTTACTAATGAGAATGAAGGACTAAAAGAAAACAAAGATATGAAGAAGCCAAAATCCTCAGAACCAGCCATCCCACCACCCAGAATAGCTTCTGGAGCAAGGGGGAATGCAGCTAAGGCTTTATTGGAGAACTTTGGGTTTGAGTTAGTTATCCAATACAATGAGAACAGACAAAAAGTGCAGAAAAAAAGCAAGACTGGTGAAGGTGAAACCACAGACAAACTGGAATGTGGAACCTGCAGTAAGCTGTTTTCCAACATTCTTATTCTGAAGAGTCATCAAGAACATGTGCATGGACAGTTTTTTCCATATGGAGCATTAGAAAAGTTTGCCCGACAGTATAGGGAGGCATATGACAAGCTTTATCCAATTTCTCCATCTTCTCCAGAAACACCACCACCTCCACCACCACCTCCTCCACCACCACCACCTCCTCCTCCTCCAACTCCTTCTCAGCCTTCTTCAGCTGGGGCTGGAAAAATTCAAAATACGACTCCCACTCCTTTGCAAGCTCCACCACCCACACCGCCACCGCCGCCTCCTCCACCACCGCCACCTCCTCCTCCACCACCGCCACCATCAGCCCCACCTCAAGTTCAGCTTCCCGTTTCACTTGATCTCCCACTTTTCCCTCCAATTATGATGCAGCCAGTACAGCATCCTGCACTGCCTCCTCAACTTGCCCTCCAGTTGCCACCAATGGATACTTTATCTGCAGATCTTACGCAGCTTTGTCAGCAGCAGCTGGGATTAGATCCAAATTTCCTGAGGCATTCTCAGTTCAAGCGTCCACGTACAAGAATCACAGATGACCAGTTAAAAATCTTGCGGGCTTATTTTGATATTAACAATTCTCCAAGTGAAGAGCAGATCCAAGAGATGGCTGAGAAATCTGGTCTTTCACAGAAAGTTATCAAGCACTGGTTTCGTAATACGCTGTTTAAAGAACGACAGAGAAATAAAGATTCTCCATATAACTTCAGCAACCCTCCTATAACAGTATTGGAAGACATCAGAATAGATCCTCAACCTTCAGCTGTAGAACCTTACAAATCTGATGCATCATTCAGCAAGAGATCATCTAGGACTAGGTTTACTGACTACCAGCTTCGTGTCCTCCAAGACTTCTTTGACACAAATGCTTATCCAAAGGATGATGAAATTGAACAACTTTCAACTGTACTTAACCTACCTACTCGAGTTATTGTCGTATGGTTCCAAAATGCACGACAAAAAGCTCGCAAAAGTTACGAAAATCAAGCTGAAACTAAAGACAATGAGAAAAGGGAATTGACAAATGAGCGTTACATTCGAACTAGTAACATGCAATATCAGTGCAAAAAGTGCAGTGTGGTTTTTCCCAGGATCTTTGATTTGATTACACACCAAAAAAAGCAGTGTTACAAAGACGAAGATGATGATGCTCAAGATGAAAGCCAAACTGAAGATTCTATGGATGCCTCCGATCAAACAGTGTATAAGAATTGCACAGTTTCTGGCCAGAATGACTCATCAAAAAGCTTGGCAGTCACAACAGCAAGCTCTGGCTCTGGTTCTAGTACTCCTTTGATTCCATCACCAAAACCAGAACCTGAGAAGGCTTCTCCCAAACCAGAGTCCACAGAAAAAACAAAACAAAATGAAAACATCTCTAAGCAAACTGATACAACTTCCCAAAGTGCCAAACCAGTACAGTCTACTCCAGTAACCTCTTCTGACCCTCAGCCCCCAGCTTCTCAACCACAGCAACAAAAACAATCACAGATAGTAGGAAGACCTCCTTCTGCATCACAAACCACACCTGTTCCTTCCAGTCCTTTACCAATTTCAATGACTTCTCTACAGAACAGTCTACCTCCTCAGTTATTACAGTACCAATGCGACCAGTGTACAGTTGCCTTTCCAACTCTAGAACTTTGGCAAGAGCACCAGCACATGCATTTCCTAGCAGCCCAAAATCAATTTCTTCACTCACAGTTTTTAGAAAGACCAATGGATATGCCCTATATGATATTTGACCCCAATAATCCTTTGATGACTGGACAGTTACTTAATAGTTCTCTTGCTCAGATGCCACCACAAACTGGCTCATCACATACGGCACACTCTGCTACAGTTTCTAGCTCCCTGAAACGAAAACTAGATGATAAAGAAGACAATAACTGTAGTGAGAAAGAGGGAGGAAACAGTGGAGAAGATCAACATCGTGATAAGCGTTTAAGAACTACAATTACTCCAGAGCAGCTGGAAATACTTTATGAAAAGTACCTACTAGATTCCAATCCCACCAGAAAGATGCTAGATCACATTGCACGTGAAGTGGGACTGAAAAAGAGAGTAGTACAAGTCTGGTTTCAGAACACAAGAGCCCGAGAAAGAAAGGGACAATTCCGTGCAGTTGGTCCAGCCCAGTCCCATAAAAGATGTCCTTTTTGTCGAGCTCTGTTTAAAGCAAAATCAGCTTTAGAAAGTCACATTCGCTCTCGACATTGGAATGAAGGGAAACAGGCTGGTTATAGTTTACCTCCAAGTCCTTTGATATCAACCGAAGATGGAGGAGACAGTCCACAGAAGTACATATTTTTTGATTATCCATCACTGTCATTAGCAAAAACTGAATTATCAAGTGAAAATGAATTAGCCTCCACTGTATCAACCCCTGTTAGCAAAACTGCAGAAATGTCACCGAAGAACCTCTTAAGTCCTTCTTCTTTTAAAGCAGAGTCTAGTGAGGATATAGAAAACTTGAATGCCCCTCCTGCTGACTCTGGATATGATCAAAACAAGACTGACTTTGATGAGACTTCATCAATTAATACAGCAATTAGTGATGCCACAACAGGGGATGAGGGGAACAACGAAATGGAAAGCACAACTGGCAGTTCAGGGGATGCAAAACCTGCATCACCTCCCAAAGAACCAAAACCACTTGTGAATGATGCGCTATCAAAAGCTTCAACTACACCTACAAATGAGAATACTGATGATAAATTTCTCTTTTCCCTAACAAGCCCCTCAATACATTTCAGTGAAAAAGATGGTGATCATGACCAAAGTTTCTACATTACTGATGACCCTGATGATAATGCCGACCGCAGTGAAACTTCAAGCATAGCTGATCCAAGTTCACCTAACCCATTTGGAGCTAGCAATCCCTTTAAATCCAAAAACAGTGATCGGCCAGGACACAAACGTTTCCGGACACAAATGAGTAACCTTCAACTTAAAGTTCTCAAGGCTTGCTTTAGTGACTACCGGACTCCAACAATGCAGGAATGTGAAATGCTAGGGAATGAGATTGGCCTGCCCAAACGTGTGGTCCAGGTCTGGTTTCAGAATGCCCGGGCTAAAGAAAAGAAATTCAAAATTAACATAGGGAAGCCATTCATGATAAATCAGACTGGACCTGATGGGACAAAGCCAGAATGTTCTCTATGTGGCGTGAAATATTCTGCGCGTTTGTCTATAAGAGATCATATATTTTCCAAACAACATATTACAAAAGTGAGAGAAACTGTGGGAAGTCAGCTAGATCGGGAGAAAGATTATTTAGCTCCTACAACAGTTAGACAGCTGATGGCACAGCAAGAATTAGATCGCATAAAGAAGGCTACTGATGTGCTAGGATTAACAGTACAGCAGCCAGGCATGATGGACAGCAGTTCTCTTCATGGTATCAGTTTGCCAGCAGCTTATCCAGGACTCCCTGGCCTTCCTCCTGTTCTTCTGCCTGGAATGAATGGTCCATCCTCCTTACCTGGATTTCCACAAAGTTCAAACAGTAAGTCTATAAGAGGATGATTTTTTGATTTTATTAATTTGGTCATCTTGCACAGTCACCATCCCCCTTCTAAAACACTGCATATTATGCATTCGTATCATGCTTGTGAGACTGGTTTGGGTAGCTAAAAAGTACTGCTATGAGTTGTACTCAGTACAGTTCTCGATTGTTGCTGTAGCCTGGATGATATCTCTGATTTCACCAAAAGAAAAAAAAAAAAAAAAATTGAAATATAATTGACAGAAATGTTTTTAGTCCATTTTAGGCTTCTGTAACAAAAGCAACATAACAATAGCATTGTTATGTTTTTTTGTTTCTTTTGAATTATAATCTTTCAGGCAAAACTTGGGTTAGAATTTTGTATGTAAATTACTTATATGCAAATATTTAAAGTAACATCTGGTGAAGCACAAAATAGTAATATCGGTTATTGGGCATTTGGTCCACCCCTTACACCAATCCAACCTGTTGTTTAAATCAGAGTAAATAATTAAAATAAAATGGTGTCCAAGACCCTCTATTATATTTCTGAATAATTACCTCCTAAGACAAGAAGGTTTTTGTTAAAGGTGATTTGTAATGGCAGTTTCATTGTGATCCAAATTGCAGGAGCTGCTAAATATGTCCTACCCCTAGTTTGTATAGTTATTGCAGACATGTGCCACTTCATTTAGGTTTGCACTTTTAACTGAACACATAGCTCTGGTTTACTGACTGTTTTGACTCTGATTTGACTCTTTTTTCACAGTGGAAAGCACTTCCTCTTGCAATAAGTTGCTCTGGTGTTAGAGAATCAGGTTTTCTGAAGAATTATTTGTTTAGTCCTCAAAGAATGAACCTAATTTACTTTCTTGTATTAGGCTCCAATTTTGCAGTCAGAGTTCATTGTGAGTGCGGCCTTGCAAGATTGAAGCTCTCCCATTCGTCATCTAACTTTGCACATTCATATCAAATTTGTGCACAGCAGAGTTAGGGAGTTGGTTGAGACCCCTCACCTCATTTTATCCAGTAATTCCACTTGCTGTTGATCTCTAAACTTTGATTTAGAAATCAACTCACTTTGGCAAGGAAGGTAGGGGCTTAATCACCAGTGTTGTTAGACATAGTAAAACTGTAACAATGTCTTCTCTGCTACCCAGCTCAGCTTTGATTGATGATGATCATGTTATTGTTTCCCTAAGTGGTGGTCAAAGCATCTTGTTTTTCTCTTCATTGGATCAGAATGGCTTTCCTTCCACAATGGAGTCTCTGGCTGAGTGCCCTCTGGCTTTTGTCAAACAGTTATTGGCACAGAGAGTGCATATAAAGGAAATATAAATTTGCTGTATTTCCTTCTTAATGGCATACAGTGTCCAGGTCCAAAAATGGCTGGTCATTGTTCATTAGAATTATAGATATGGTTTCTCCATATAGCTTCACTAAATAGCTTTGGTTAGATTGACCTTCAGGTAAAATGGGCTCAAGAAAACTCAGGCTTTGTCTATACTGCTAAATGAACTTTGCTTGAGAAGATACTACATTCTTTTATTCTCAAAACCAGGAAGACTGAGGGAAGTGGTCCCTCCAGTCACCACTACAAAGTGAGTCTTAGGAATGGTTGTGGTACCATGATAGCATCTCAACTGTGCTCAGGGGTTGTTTAGGAGACTGATCATTGGCCCAGGCCAAAACAGTGCCAGTGACTATTCTTACCCTTTAACTTTACAGATGGTTTAGTTTCAGTTTTTTGGAAATGCTCCCTCGTACTGTTTCACTTGTTAGTATCACTGTGGCCTCAGAATCTGTAAATTGTCCTGTTAATATTACAAAAGTTATTATTACATTCCAACTGGTCCGTAAAAAATTCAATTTTCAGATTTTCTAATTTCCACCAAATATCTCTTCCTTGAGATAAATTTAAATAATTAGTACCATAGCATACACAGTGCACTGCCAATTGAGATTAATTTTTACCCCCTTTCATCTTTCATCTTCTTAAGGTTAATTAGCCCATTGTGGGCAAAACCTACTGTGTAAACTATCTAGTAGAATCTCGTTGTTAACTTTTTCTTCTGCCATATGCTAAATAGCCCCTACATCCCCCTTTTGTTGCCTGGCAAATACTTGCATGCATAAATCTCCATTCCCTAATGATACATAATGGAGCAGTCATAGTGAGTGGAAAAAAATAGATTACTTTAATCATTCATCATAGAAAAACTGTAATATACTCAGATGTTCTCCAGTACATGCTCAACACTAATATTTTCTGTACCTAATTAACCCATTTCTATTTTCTTCTCAACCCTGCTTTGACTGATAGTTCACATTCATATCTGATGCTGAGAATTGTTTATGAAGTATCTTTTTGGAAGTAGGCTTCCAAGCAAGCTTTTTTTTGGCTCTGGTTCTTCTAGCACTGTGCATATTCTCAGCCAGCAGGGCAATTGTTCTGCATCATTCTTTGCACGAAGGATTTTTTGAAGCTAACTCCCTGATGACTCACTATCTAATACTTCAAGTCTGCTTCTTGTGAATTCCACTGCAAGTGTGTCATTTATTCTCTTTTGGATCCAATCCCAAAATCACACTTCAGAAGTCTCCCTGGGATCCCTTATATTCAAATATTTACCTGTTTTCACTGATGCTTACAGGGTTGGTAACTGTATTTCCTATGGCAAAGCCCATTATTCCTGTCCTACATGTTTGTTTAAAAGACAACATTGACATTAGTAAGATCCTCACTTTTAAAGAATATGGTTGCTGTTTGCTAAGACAGGGAACTAGTGAAACTATAATAGTAAACACCACATTTAAAATTGTCTCTTGTGTTTCTCTTTACTCATGTTAGACAGAGAAATTAGCCTGACTAGTTTCACTGGTTAATACAAGTTTATGAGGGATTTCACTTTTATGTTCTTGCATCCAGTATTGTTTATGGGTTTCCAAAAAGATACAAAACCCAGATAAATTTTGCAAAACACTATTCCTTTTAAAAGCAATATTTGTTTTTGCAAAAGGTTTGAAATAGAATACTTGAAAATAATGCTAAATCACAAAAGATGGAAATATTCAAGCTACAGTTCACTTTATCTGCTTCATGTATTGCTCAAACTGGACTTTTATTTACAAAGATTATTAGGTTTGTCAAAATAAGACAGCTTCATTTCTGAATTAAAACATCTATTTAAATTCAGTTATTTGGTTCTAAAACAAGTAGTCTTTAATTTCAGAATTATTGTGTGGTTCTAGGATGTGTTGAAGAACCCTCTCACCTGTGGGATACATTTCTCTAGATAATGTAATTATACTATCTTGTAGGCATCAAATGCTGAGCAAGGTCTCAAAATTACTGCTATGTTTGCTCAGCATAATTCCTAATACGGAGTTATTTGATGGAATTCTAATTCATACAGAATTTTAGTTCCAGCTCATCTTTGTTCTTCAAGCCCTTTCTTAGTTTGTAGGTGACTGTAGATAGAAGAGTTCACCTGCTGTTTTCAGATGTTCTTAAAATTCACATTCTCTTTTCTTCTCAGCTTTGTGGTTTTGACTATGATGCCTTGCAGAAAACTAGTGCTTCGTCTCGCTTCTAGCTATTAATACTGTTTCTATGAGCCTTTTAATGTCATCATCATTAGCATAGATTCTTTGCAGCATCACTTAAGCTTGGGCTGCCTTGAAGATTCACAGCAGCTTTTTCCAAGAATGCACACATCACTGGGTAATATGTACTTAGTGGTTTTTGAAATCTTATTGAGAGAGAAATTTGATTCAGAAGTAATTACTTTCCTTATTATTAGTACACTAAATTCTGTTTTCTGTTTGCTTTTGGCCCATTGGTAGCAGTTTCATTTTTACATTTTTAGCCCTCTGATTCCTCCAAGTAAAAGAGAAATGCCTCCTCTTTGACAGTCACTTAAAACAGCAGGATTTGAATGTTTCTTCACGATTAGTGCAGTTTCTATTCTACATCTCTCATGTCTGGAAATGGAGCGTTAGTTTCATCAAATTTTTGTCATTTAGTTTTGGAAACCCTCAGTTCCACATTTAACTTCTGATAAAACAGGTGGATTTAACTATTCTATTGTAGCCTGTCTAGATATTTAACCAAATTTTGTGTATTTCAACTGAATTCCAAAGAATATCTGGAAAACGGAATAGATCTTGGCTGCTCTGGTCATCATCAGTGTGAGTAGACTGAAGACAATGTGGTATGTAAGGGTTGAAGAGGTTAAGAATAGAAAGAAATCAGAAAAATCCTAAGTAGCTGACAAGCTCAAATAGCCATGACAAAACTGGGGCAGCAGTTCACACTAACTGAATCATTCATGCATTTTCCATCTACAGTATTTATCATTTAATATATTTTCTGCAGACTCCACACACAATTGCCTGTTACTTCCTGTTGAAAGTGTAGGGGCAAGCAATAGCATCTTCAATGTCATTGTGCAGTCACTGTGGCAATTACCCACTTTTTAATTATAACTGTTGTGACTTGTGTCGCTGTACTATCGAATCTGTACTCACAATGCATTTTAACTCCTTAGTGTTCCCCTACCATTAAATAGGAGTAATGACACAGTGACAAACATTAAATGGCCTCTTTGTTAAATCTGATAATTATTCCCTTTGAATCCTAATTGCTTTATTCCTAAGTAATGCTAAGCACCTGGATATTGATGATTTAAACATCATTCTTGTTCAGTCCATTAGTGCTTCCTAGTAGCTAATACCCATCTAACCTCCATTACAGTGCCTGCATTTATTGTTCTCTTATCCGTGCTCTAGTAGAGTGTTCCTGACATTGCTTCACTTTTACAGTTCTGTGTGCATCACACACTTCGTATGCTCTTTTCTCCAGCAAACTTACTTGCCTGAAAAAATGACAATGGGTGTAATGTACAGCCTACAGTGAGTTACCTTTTCTATCCAGTGCCATCATTTAATTTTCTGACCAACTATACATCTCACAGAAGTTGCTTTTTAATAGACTGTTACCAGCCACTGCACTATGTCTGGTACTTGAAACACAGAAAAGATTTCTTCCATTAAGTTATGAGGCATACTTCTTGTGTGTATGCACCCTCCAGACAGAACCAGTCCATCCTTAGGTTGCTTTCTCTAATGAGGTGGAGGACGTCATGCCTGCATGCTTCAAGTAAACTG